>NC_136305.1:1474737-1740943 GCF_964198595.1 Lampetra fluviatilis
GGGGTGACCGCGCGCCACCGCCGCGTTAAACACTTCCAGCGAGCACCGGCGACGGTGCCGCACAGTGGGAGCCGGACGAGGGCGGCCGTTGTGGTGGCGGTGCGGCAGGGAGTGGAAGTGCTCTCACGTGTCTCAGTGAGACGAGGCTCAACCACAATCGCCATCGATTGACCGACCGACCAACCGACCGACCCATCGACTGACCGATCGATCCATAGATCAACCGACTGACCAATCCATTGATCGACCAACTGACCGATGCATGGACCCATCGACCAATTGATCGATCAATCGACCGACTGACCGACTGACCGACCGACCGATCAACTGACCGATCCATCGACCGACTGACCGACCGATCAACTGGACCGATCCATCGACCGATCAATCGACCGACTTGACCGCGTCCTCTCTTGCACTATCCCCCTAACTCTGCCAAATGGCACAGTGTGCCAGCTGCGCTGTTACGCCCAAGGGTTCGTCCCGGCGTAAGTCACCGTGACGTTGGTGTGATCGGAGGTGCGGGAAACGGAGCGCCGCGGTGTTTGGAGCATGTTCCTGCACCTGTGCATTACAGGGGCGAGGTTCACGGCTCGGAATCCAGTGGCCGCCCTCACTATTACCGCCGTGTGACAACCATAACAATACGACTACAACGTGCCGTCGGCTTTACGGTAGACGGACGTTAAAGATCCCCTGACATCATTCGCTAGAGCGGTGCCATCGCGTGCCGGCGTCAAGGTCCAAAGTAGACAAATTAGAAAACTACACCGCAAATTATTCAATATTCTTTCGTATGGCTGCTGATGTAGATGCAGGGCAACAACGGCAACTTCACATTGAGGTGGTCAAGTCAGATAACTGCATCAGGAGCAGCGGAGTGTATCCCTGCGATGTCCCCTTCGTATTTGTGGATGGGGCATTGCGTCGTTATACGTTGTGGTTATACACACAGCGGCAATCATCACCGCCTACTTGCAGACTAGTTCCCCAGGGTCCCTCTTGCAAATGAAACTATCCTGGTCTCTTGAGCTCCCACCTGGTTAAACAACATTCATTTGAAACGAGTAACCTGTCTTTTTGGTTCTTTCGGTAAAGTCACGTAGAATTGAAATAATAAAATAATAAAAATAAAACATAATAAAATAATTCTCACGACGTTTCGGCCACAACGCAAGTAGCCGTCCTCAGGTGGAGAACAAGTCTGGGGCTTGTCATTCAGACGCTGTCTCCTCGACAGACCTGTTCTCCACCTGAGGACGGCTACTTGCGTTGTGGCCGAAACATCGTGAGAATTATTTTATTCTGTTTTATTTTTATTATTTTATTATTTCAATTCTACGTGACTTTACCGAAAGAACCAAGAAGATGAATCCCTGCAGTCACGAAAGCTTTAAATCGAGTAACCTGATCAAGGCCTACTACACCATCAAGGGACAGGGCTTTGGGTGTTTTTGTGCTTTTGGTGGTCCCGTGATCATTGAGGACCTCAGCTTTCCACAGACTTAACAATCCGTTTTGGATTGGAATTTAAATGGTTGAGGGCTTTAAAGTCCTGCCTCATGTCTCGAAATGTCTTACTGCAGGTGTATTATTAGTTTATTTGTTTATTTTGCATCATCGTTTAAGAGAATGCCACCCTTTTGTAAAAGTAATGTGACTTGAGAATGCGGTTGAAGGTGTTTTGTTTCAAAACTAGAAGTTCTACTGTAGTAGTAGGTTTTTACCCTTTTAAACTGGTACAAAACTGACACCTTTATTCAAGGCATCATGTTTGCAATAACCACAACACAAGTAGTCAAAAAAGCAAACAAAAAGAAGCAACTCTGATAATGATAATAATATGCACTGTTGGTGTTGGTCCAACACACATTGGGGACTAGGCTCTAAAGAAAGCCGTTTCGGGTGTGGACCAATCAACTTCAAGGACAGTGCATATTATTATCATTATCAGAGTTGCTTCTTTTTGTTTGCTTTTTTGACTACTTGTGTTGTGGTTATTGCAAACATAATGCCTTGAATAAAGGTGTCAGTTTTGTACCAGTTTAAAAGGGTAAAACCCTACTACTATATTTTGCCACTGGTAAAAGAGATCTCATAGTAGAAGTTCTACTCTCATGATTTCCGGCTCATTTTTCCACTTTCCTTTGTACTGAAACTATGAGAGATAAATAACTGAGACTTGTTTTTTTACCTTTTTGCATATTTCTCGCTTCATCTGGAACTTGCAATTGACTGGCTACCAAACTGCACGGCACAACCACGACCATTTCACACCCGCCAATCAATGTAACAAAGCTCTGCAAGCTCATAAAACATAATTATAATTCAACCACGAATTTTGTATTTAGTTTTGCGACATAGTGTAGGAACCTTGAAGTTTGTCTTAAGAAGTGCTGTGGTTTAAATGTAAAATTCGTAAAAAAAAAATTGGCGAATACCTTGGAAATAAACTTCGAGGTACAATTAAGAGTTAAGAGCCTGAGCATGGTTGACTAATATTCCTGAGGTCAGCGAGGCCTGGGCACGTGCCAAGAAGAGACGAAAAAGGATTGTTACCTTTCCTATAATTTGCACTCCTACTGTGTTTGTACTGTTTGTTGTTGTATTCCTCCAGTGTGAATACATATTCTGAATGTGATTCTGAAAGAGTAGAGCTGTGGAGGTGGCACTGGCGCAGGGTAGAGGAGACGCGATGGAACGAGACATGAGGGCGGTGGATGTGGCCAGAGAAGAGACGCAAAATAGAGAAGCATGGAGATAGAACGTTTAAGCAACCAACCCCATCAAACAATGGGACTTTTAGCTGAAAAGAAGAAAATCAACATTGACCAGTGTAATGACACGGGAAGGTTACGGTCATAACAAAGCAATCAGATTTGCATCCATAGCGTGTCTAAGTACAATTCCATCCCAAGACGCCGCACAAAACAGCGTGACATAGGCATCACGTAGACGGTAAACATAGACAGCACATTTAGATTTAAAGCTTTCGTGACTGCAGGGATTCATCTTCTTGGTTCTTTCGGTAAAGTCACGTAGAAGGGAAATAATAAAGGGAAATAATAAAATAACATAAAAAAATTTCATTTTATTATTTCCCTTCTACGTGACTTTACCGAAAGAACCAAGAAGATAGACAGTACACATTTTAAATATACATTCGAGAAATGAGACAGAAGAGTAGAGGAAAAGGCTAGAGCCTGAAATGGAATAGTGGCAGGGAGCCACCAGCACGGCCGGCTGGAGGGTAAGAGGACGAAGTCCCATCCTGTGACGGCCACAGAGGAGAGGGGCCACCTCCCACTGAGCACAGGCCGGCTGTGGGTTTCGACAGGAGGTCCCTGCCATTGGTGAAGGTGCAATCCCTGTCGTGCGTGTGTCGTGAGCAGGGCTTTATTTCAGACCGGAGCTGTCCAGGGTCTAACCCACTCACCCCACTCCCCGCGCTGTTAGGGAGAACGCGGGCGGGAGTGGGAAAGGGGGAGGGGGGGACGCCTGGGAAACATTCTGTGATGAGAGATTAAGCTCTGGCCGCGAGTGGTGCGGTGGTGCCGTGCGGTGCCGCCACTCGCCTTGCCGTGCATGAGCAGGCGGATGGTGAGCGTCACGTTGAGTCCCGACTCGGTGATCTTTCCCTCCATCCTGCCCGGGACGTAGCGGCGGGGGGTGCTGGAGGGACAGGGTTTGCGGGGATTGCTAGGGGGTTGGTACGGCAGGCACGGGTACACCTGCGGGCACACACACGCACACACGCACGCACCCCAGCCGCGTCAGACAGCGCGTACGTCCTTTTGCAATCGCGACGAGTTAATTTCCGATGGTTCCTGTCCTGAAAATGATTACGTAAAAAGGCAAACCACGTCCAGTATATCTCCTGCTATGGCTGTGGCTGCACGTCATGTGCCAACTATTCCAGTCCACCAGTGACCAGGAAAATATTCAGGGAAAAATTAAGCCCCGCTTATAGATCCTAGGTATGATTGTGTGTGTGTACACCCGATGAGTGACTGCATGATGGTGGCTAGCACACTGAGCTGCAAACTCGGCCAGCCATCTCGGTTCAGTGGTGAACGACAACTGACCTGGCCCTGGGGGTCCTCTGAGTCAATTCAGCCTCACATGAGCACTGGGAGCCAGCGGTGGCCGAGCATGGTGCTGATGACGCCACCACCGTTTGTGCCGCCGGTGCAGCTTTAATAAGGTCTCGCGAACAGCAGTCGCCCAAACGGTGTGGCTTTTGCGGGAGGGGGGGGGGGTGGACGTTGTCTTTGTGCGTGAAGAGCAGCAGCTCCACTCCCATTGCTCGTGGCTTCGTTGCCGATCTGGAGAGGTGCGATGTTAACCTCGTGCTCAATTGACACCCTTGCGAAGGAGATGTTCTCCCTCAAGGGTGTTTCCACGTCAATTATTTTAACTAATTGATTATGAGCACACATACACATTGTTGCGACTGCCTATCTGGTGGAGAAAGGGATGATGGAGCCACATCGATGAATCCACCAGCACGCTTCATCGGAGATTACAAAACCCACGGTGGAGTTTGTAACCTGCTCAACCTGGAGTTTTGATGGTAATAATAACAATGGTCTCTATCCAGGAAAGCCCGAGCCTCAAGACTCTTTGTCGGGAGGGTCCTGCATTCGGATGTTTGGCCATTTACAATCTCGAGTGTTTAGCTTCGTGTGGGAGGAAACCGGAGGACCCGGAGAAATTCGACGCATGCGCCGACAACACCTGCCAAGCCCTCTCGATCACCCGATCACTCGTCCGAGTACTACCCAGGCCACAACCGGCTTGGCTTCTGAGATCCGACGAGACCCGGTGCGTTCAGGGCGGTTTTGATCGCGGCCGATCGATCGCCGCTGTTGATGTCGTCTCACTCGGCACCACTGCGGCTTCCACAGAAACGTCGCTGCCATCACGTCCCTCCAAGCACCGCATCGCGTCCCGTACACTACAACATCCCCCCCCCCCACCGCATCGCGTCCCGTACACTACAACATCCCCCCCCACCGCATCACATCCCGCCAAGGGTGGCACAGTCGGGTTTTTTTTACAATCGGGTTTAATTGTCTTTTTATATTAAACCCGATCATCTGAGATTGGGAGAAATCCGGTTTAATTGGTTCTAATTGCAGAACCGCACTTCGCCAACTTCTCAACGATGGGCTTCGTCCATTCCAAGCGAAGGAACTCACTGGCGCCCACGATTGTGGAGGAGAAGCTCGTGTCCATCAAGACCAACCTGCCCGCCGCATTCTACGACTACCCCGTGCCCGACGGCCCCCCGAGTACGATGATAGCAGCACCGACGAGGAAGCAGCCTAAGCCTTGGATCAGAGTTTCGTATTCATTAAACCAGGTTTTGATTCCCAGAAATCGGGTTTAATTGTATTAAAGAAAAAACCCGATGGCTGCCGCAGGAAAAATCGGGTTTTTTCCACCCATGCATCCCGCACGCCACAACACCCCCCCACCGCCAACGCAAACGCCTTCCTGCCTGATCGATCACCTCTGCGTCTCGTCCCCTGAGTGACTCGAGTCAGATTCGACTGCACTAACAAGTGTCGCGGATGCTGCCACTGGATCCTGTCGGAAGGGGAGAGGCGGGGGGTTCAGCTGTCGTCTTCACTGGCCAGCTTTGAACATTGCCTTGTCCCAGTTGTGCCTCGCTTAACACAGCCACCGTTATAATATCTCCACAAACGATTTTTGTCGATTTTACACCAACTCTGTTCTATTGAACGTATTATTAATGTGTGCCCAGACCTCCTTATACAGGGCTAAACATGTGAAATAACGTGGCCCCTGTTGTAGACATCACGTCTGTTAAAAGGCTGATCGCTTTTCGACTTTGTTTTTGTGCATTCTTAATGTGTTTTTTTGCAGGTTAAAATTATACAGTACCACAGTACTGTACTTCCTCAAGTTTTACTGAAAAGCTTCCTTTCATACAGTGTCTCCGCTGAATCCGTGCAGGACTCTTATAACCCTAAAACCTTTTAATCATGTTGATTTGAAATAAAAAAGATAAGGTTTTCTGTAATCCTTGCATGGCTAAGCCGGGTGGTGGCTGTACAGATGGCTCTAATCCAGGTCCCAGCGGCTCTGAAGAGTGGTGGGACACCAAAAACTGATCGGTCAAAACGCTGGGGTAGCTACTCCACCCCCACTACCACTGCCATAATAACCACGACTACCACCACCGCCAATCCAATATCTACCACCCTGACCACCTATAAACTAATCTAAACTACGTCTTATATCACCAGGTAAGGCCCACTGAGCTATATAGATATTTTTTTAGAAGCGATCTGGCCACAAATGACAGCTCAACGAAATGGCTCATCGTGTGGAAATGTATAGCAGCCAAATATTCTAAAAGCACGATTCTAAATGTGGAGGGAAAAATCGGAGGACCCGGAGAAAAATCCACGCGACCACGTGGAGAAACTCGCAAACCGCAAAATAAACAGGCAGCGGGGTCGCGATCGAACCCACGACCTCCTGGATACCAGACGGGGTCGTGAACATCTCGCCACCGTGATGCCCCTACTACCATAATTACCATCACAACTACAAACATTACAATCACCACCACCACTACCTCCACTGCCACCATCACTACCTCCACTACCGTGAACAATACGACTGTCACTACCACCACTACCGACACTGGAGACTCAAGTGCCTGCTGCCGCAGTACGAATGCGGTGAACGTCGCACAAAGGAACGTCTAATCAGTACGCGGAAACATCGCTCAGATTCACTCCGCATCTCCAGAAGCTCTTGACTGGAGATCAAAACTTATAAAATCTTACTGTCAAATATTGCAATTCCTTTATATGACATGATCACCATCACCAGCAATGCCACGAGCATTGTCACCACTATAACCACCGCCACTACTATCACTGCCATCACCACTAATGTCACCACAATTATGACCACCACGACCACCAACACACAACACCACTACCACCACCACCGCCATCACCACTAATGTCACTACAACCATGACCACCACCAACACGACCACCAACACACAACACCACTGCCATCACCACTACCATCACCACCAATGTCACCACAACCATGACCACCACCAACACAGCCACCAACAAACACCACCACCACCATCACCACCAATGTCACCACAACCATGACCACCACCACAGTGGCGTCACTAGGGGGGTGCGGACCGCACCGGGTGACACCATCAGAGGGGGTGACACCAAAATGACTGTCTAAAACATTTTTGTGCAGTGTTTCTGCAGAAATTTATAATTTTTAGTAAAAATAATATCCCTGTAGTTAGTTATAACAAAAAAAAATCGTAAGCCCAGCTTACATGTACTGTATCAATATACCTACAAGGCTAAAACTCGCTGCTAATTTACTTTTTAAACGGTTTAACTCAACTTGATTCCTCTGTTTGTCGTGGTCAAATCTTGTAATCAAAATTTCGTCCACTTCCCGTTGTGCAATTAATTCCACATTTTGCACGCGTACTCACATCCGGTGACAATGCATGCTTGAATCAAAATCGGCATCAATGAATCAATTAATTCGCTACTTTAAAGCAATTTACATATTGTATGGACGCATTAATATATATTTGTGTGGAGGTCAAAAACGCCGCGGTCCCTAAACTGTGGAATCGGCTTGCACAAAACGCAGGCGCCGCGTGTCTCAGGCGCCATTGACGCACTTCTCGACCGTGAGTTAAACGAAGTTGTTAATAAAACCGTTGTTTAAAATTTTTTTTTTTTTAAAGAGTTTATTTAACATTCTAATGCGCTCCGGTCAGAGCTCTCATTGTTACCCAACGACAGTGACGCTTCGAGTCACGTGGTCTCGTCTGCACGCGCTAGGAGCACGCTGTTGTGTTCGTCGCTGCTCGTGTTTTTATTGTCGCTGATTTTGTCAAGATTTCTGGTGTTTTAGCTACAATATTGTGGTAATTAGTATTTGTGAACCTGTATCGATAACTTTTTTGAGAATGCAGTCGTAATTAAAGGAAATATTGTAATTTTAAGGTGTAATTTTAATTTTACTCTTTGGTTCTTTCGGTAAAGTCACGGAGAAAGAAAATAAATAATAGAATACGACGTTTCGATTGCAACACAAGCAACCGTCATCAGGTGTGAATGAATGCAAGCTCGGAGAGAGACACAGACACGGAGAGAGACAGAGAGAGAGTGTGTCTGTGTCTCTCTCTCTGCGTGTTTGTCTCTGTGTCTCTCTCTCTGTGTTTGTCTCTCTCTCTGTGTCTCTCTCTCTGTGTATGTCTCTCTGTGTATGTCTCTCTGTATATGTCTCTCTGGGAGCTGCATTAATTCACACCTGACGACGGTTGCTTGTGTTGCATTCGAAACGTCGTATTCTATTATTTATTTTATTTTCTTTCTCCGTGACTTTACCGAAAGAACGAGAGAGTAATTCCTGCAGTCACGAAAGCTTCAAATCAATTTAAATGTTGCTAGTTGTTGACGTCACTACTATTGCCATCACATTCAGTGATATACGGGAATTACGATTTACGAGTCACATTTGTACAAAAAAACACGACTCAGGGTTCTGCTTCTGTACGGTCTGGTGCGGGCAGAGGTCACGAGGGGTGACTCCAACCCTGGTGACGTCACTGCACCACCAACACGACCACCACCAACAAACACCACCACTACCACCAACAACACGACCACCACCAACGTCACCACTACCACCACCAACATGACCACCACCAACACCACCACTACCACCAACACCACTACCACCACCAACACCACGACCAACACCGCCACCACCACTACCACCAACACCACCACTACCACCAACACTACCACCACTACCACCACCACTACCACCAACACCACTACCACCAACACCACCACTACCACCAACACTACCACCACTACCACCAACACTACCACCAACACCACCACCACCACCAACACTACCACCAACACCACCACCAACACCACCACCAACACCACTACCACCAACACCACCACCACCACTACCACCAACACTACCACCAACACCACCACCACTACCACCACCACCAACACCACTACCACCACTACCACCAACACCAACACCACGCCGACCTCCGCCTTCGTCGTCTCAAGCGACATCGCAGCGGGTCAAGGTGTGGTCACTCGGGTCAAGGTGTGGTCACTCGGGTCAAGGTGTGGTCACTCGGGTCAAGGTGTGGTCACTCGGGTCAAGGTGTTGTGCTACGCTGTGCCTGTCCACAAACAGCGGTGACATTACCTGCCACATTACTTATTGCTGCAGCGCATGGAACGTGCCACGGACACACGGGCAAGCGATCGGATATGCATCGAGAGAGAGATATATTGGTTTACATAAATAGCAGTTGATTCTATACATTAAACACTTTGTTTAAGATTAGGATGCAAGATATTACAATCACAACACACTGCCAACTGTACATTCAAATTATAGGAACCTGCGAAATACGAACGGGCGTGTTAGCGCACGATGCATTGAAAAGGCAGGCCCCTGTAAATCAAACGATTGCCGCTTGAATCCTTAACAAGCGAGACACTCTAAGACACTTTAGACATTCTAGACACTCTAAGACACTTTAGACATTCTAGACACTTTAGACATTCTAGACACTCTAGGCATTCTAGACACTCTAGACACTTTAGACACTCTAGACACTTTAGACACTCTAGCCACTTTAGACACTCTAGACACTTTAGACATACTAGACACTTTAGACATACTAGACACTCTAGACACTTTAGACATTCTAGACACTCTAGACATTCTAGACACTCTAGACACTTTAGACACTCTAGACACTTTAGACATTCTAGACACTTTAGACATACTAGACACTCTAAGACACTTTAGACACTCTAGACACTCTAAGTCACTCTAGACACTCTAGAGGACTGACTCTGCACAGCCGAGCAGGTCTATATCGTCGCCTTGACGGTGACCAGGGCGTCCCAAGTCGTGGGGGTGAAAAGGGATCGTCCCACTAATGTCTGGCAACTCAAAATGATTCTTGAACAAGCCTCGCTGACTACGACGACAACGACAGCGAAACGGTCAAAACTGCTCCACACTTTTGCTAATTTAATAAAGTGACGTTTACACTATTAGACCTCCTTTACCAGTAGCAAAATATAGTAATAGGGTTTTACCCTTTTATCTGGTACAAAAACTGACACCTTTATACAAAGTGACGTTTGTCTAGAAAGCCAACAGGCTGACAGACTCAATTATATTTAAATTGTACGTGGAAAAGACTAATGCGGGTCTGTTTAACTCGAGTAGCGACGATTATTTTTCGTTTTGTTTTTAACAGGGTACACACTCGCTTGCGAAGCAGGCCTCCCCCCCAGCAACGCTCACAGCTCAGACTACAGGCGACTCGCTATTTCCCACAGACGTGAGGCCCAACCACCACGATGAAAGACGTCTTACACAAAAACAAGGACGACATTCCCCTCAAAAGAGCCCAACGAACGGCGGCCTCTCTACCACGGACGCCGGCCCCCAGCGGACGCCCGGTGGGTGTCAGTCCGAGCCTGGCGGGGTGCGGTGACCCCGGCGGGGTGCGGTGACCCCGGCGGGGTGCGGTGACCCCGGCGGGGAGCGGCGGTGTCGCGCTCCCTTCACAAATCACTGAACCCGAGCGGCAAGAAGCGGCGTCGTGTCGGCGGCAGCCCTCGAGAGCCGTGCGAGTCGGACGGGCGAGGGGAAGGTCACGCGAAGCGAGAGGGCCACGGCGCGGGCAGATGAGGGCCAACCTGGGCGATTCCCACACGTCTGGGAAGACGACGCGGTGGCGTGGGGAGAGGGGTCAGGTAGAGAGCTACGGGTCAGAGTGTCCAACACAAAGAGACGATAATAAATATGGGAAGAGGCCTGTGGAGCAACGAGAGAGGTCGGAGGGGGGGGAGCCAGGTGGATCGACTCATCAGAGAGGGCAGCGGGAAGGCCCGCGAGTAGCGAGAGGGCACACGCATGGCAGGAAACCACCGAGAATCCGAGAAGGGGGCAAGCCACGCGGGGGCACGCCGACAAGGAGGGTGGCAAGGGGGGCACCCGGGGGAGATGGGAACGGGGAGGCCTACCGACCGCGGCGGGAGCAGGGCACGGCGTCGCGTGGGGAGGCTGCGGAGGCCGCAGTGGAGAGGCCCCTCAAGCGAAAATCAAAACCTGAAAGCCGCTTAGGCAGCTTACGGCGATGGCTGCTCTAAATAAAAACCCTTTTAATCCGTGCGACAAGCAGCTCTTAATGTCCCATCAAAACAAATAAGTACATTTATAAATAAAGGGACCGCGCACTTAAATATCAGTTGCCGAAACAGGACCTCTCAAACCGTGGCTCGATCTCGGATGTTTTAGCTCAGCGGAAGACGATTGTTTTCCTCGCTTGAATGCCAATCAAGAATGGTAATGATGACATAAATGGGCTCCAGGGTGATGCTTAATAATGCAACGCGATGACATGTTGCGCGCTGCTGCAGGTCATGCACACTGAGATGTTTCCAATTGTGTCTTTGTGTCAAAAAAATTGTTGCCAAACGTAACATTAAATTCAATATGACTCGCTAAAATTACTATGATATCCTCTGGTTATTACTGTGTATATATATTGAAAAAATAGTTATGTTTCCAACTAAATTTTAAAGATTACTTTAAAAAAGAGCTAAGTTTTGAGATGTTTATATATATTTATATATATACACATTCTCAGGCATTTAAAATAGTGTTTTTTATGAAAATACCAAGAGATGCAATAACATTTTTAGTATTCAATGAAATTAGGAAATTACTATATTTTCTCATATTATACATATTTCACTTACACTGGATTGTCCATGAATTTAGACGCATATTTAGAATTGTATACCACAATTGCACTTTTTAAGAAGCTGGATTAATATTTGTTAAATTCAAATGGTTTACGTCAATCCCCCACTACTTTGATATTAAATATACTTGCAAACTATATTACAGACGAAAAAACACGTACAATTCTGATTAATAAGAATCACAAACTTTACAATCCTGTTTCCTTTGAATTATGGATAACACAAGAATTACCGACCACATTAAGTAACAAAAAAATGCTCGTTCTAAATCATTTACAAGGCAATGCTTTAAAATTATATCACCATAATTTTTCAGCAAAACATTACCAACATGATAATATCACAGGAACCATTTATCGGCAGTCATCACGTTTTGCACGCTTGCAAACTAAGCATTTAAACATTTTTCTTCGAACAAGCTACGCGGAATTCACACCATGCATTACGTACAACACACCGCTCTCGGCACATTTTCACAACAGGACATTTCGCACAGATGAGCGTTATTAATGTTATCTAGACGTACCCACTCCATCACTTCGTTTAGGCGTATCGAGCTTTTTTAAAAAAGAAAACGGTCGCAGTGGCTTTACAATCAGTCCGCCGGAAAGATCACCTGGAAGACTATGAGCGTAAACTGTGTCACGAAACTCGGTCAGTTTCGCTTTGTTTGGGCTTATCCTCTGTCTCGTTCCCTCTCGCTCTCTCTCTTAGTTTAACTTTGACGAGACGGCGGCGGCGGCGGCGAGCGGAGCGGCGGCGGCGGCGGGGTTCATGGTGTGGCGGCAACTCACTGTGAGATAGGGCGCTGCGTTGAGGCAGCCTAGAGGACTGGAAGGGCTGAACATGGGCTCACGCAGGGCGCGCGTCCCATCGCGCGCGATCTGAGCGCAACTCGGCGGCGCCAGCTCATAACATCGCACGCTCCTCCAGACCGCCCCCCCCCCGCAACCCGCCGCCCCCCCAACTCCGGCCAGCACGTCCGCAAATGGACGAGAAGCCGCAACGTGAAAAAACCAAAGATTGTGGGGTCCTTTCCATCTACCGACGAGGCCGCGTCTACCGACCTCTCGATTTACTTTAGATCCAGCTTTTTCCACCTTTTTTTTTTTGCAAAGTGACTTTTATATTTTCTGTAATTGTTCGTAAGCGCCGTCGGTGAATTTGAAATAAATAACGATGAGCACTTGATTTGATCGGCAAGAGGGCACCATGGTGGACATGTGTCGTGAACTTCTCTGAACACGTTAAGGTGACAACTGGACACTTAAACAAAGGGACACTTTGATCAGATGTTTTAGATATTGGGGTCTGGGTGGGGGAGTTTTTTCTAATTTCTCATCTGTGGATGCCATCAACTGACGCATGCACTGTGTACATTAGCAGGAGCTCATGCGGAACTAAACCAATCATTGCTGCTTTTGTTGGCAAGCAGGAGAACAGGGAAACTGGACGAGGAAAAATGAAGCACAAATTGAACGAAAACATTATTAGTGCGAGGGTCTAGGGACCGTTAAACACCCACCACGGAGATGGAGCGATTAAACCAGCTCGTTTTCAGATTCTCGGTGGATCGTCACATCACAGGCACGTGAGAGATGGCGACGATGTCAGGAGGCCTTCATCCAACAGGGGATTGATTTTGGCTGACGATGACGATGATAGGGACCTTTAAAGCCCGTGGCTTATCGCGACAGAGTCTCGGTGTAACCTGCACAATTCACTTGCACGGCGCAGAAGGGCAAAAAGCCATTCGCATGCGCTCATGTAAATATGTAAAAAATATCCAACGTGGTCGAATGAAATGTGAATTTTAAAAATGTAATACAAAAGTTTTCCATACAGTGTTTTAAACATTCATTACGTCGATTTACAATGGCTCTTCTTCAGGAATGTCGTCTAGGATATTTCCACGAAAGGCAAATAATTCAGAATAAATCATTTCTCCACAACCAAAGCCTTCATTTTCAGTAGAATCCAGAGCAGATTACATGACACGTCTTGGCATTGTCATAAAACATGAAGCAGAGCGCTATCGTATAAGGCAATGGCAGTATGGCCATGCACTTTCATTAGTAATCATAATCTTTGGCCATGGTCAATCCACTGCTGGGTTAATGCCTCCCCAAGCCATCGCTGTGCCCTTACTGTGATCAGTAAGCGCTCGAAGCCAGCCCAGACCTTGGAGAGCCGAGAAGGGGCTTGCCGGAACCCAAGGCAAGCAGCCACCCACCCTCTTGCTCGTGCAGTAGCCAGGACGGCATGCGGACTGCTTCATTTAACAAATACAAATGGGATGTGTGTGTACATGGTGTACACGATGTACACGTTGTATGTGAGCATGTACACATTTAAAATATTTTTTTTTTACCAGAAAAACCTCACTGAGTCTTGGAGCTCGTTCTTGAAACGGCCTGCTTCCCGGTTTTGGGCAATTCATTTCTTGAGCATTTTATTTCCTCTGTAATTTTACAAAAGCACTTTCCCCAACACTGACATGTGACAAATCTGGGGTTGTTGTTTGATTCAAGATTTTATTAATTTGTTGTTGAACTTTTGCCATTTCTGTTGTATTGTTATTTTTGCTTTCTTTCTCATTTTTACACTCCAATTCACTCCATTCACCTATTCGAACTTGCATACCCTTTTTCTAAAATCATACGGAATGGATTCTTCGATGGACAATTCCACACACGTGTTGTGAGTGTTAGATATTATTTGAATCGATTAATCAGTTGATCATACATTCCTAATTTATAAAGTAGACAATTTTGCTTTCAAGTAGTGTGACAAAAATGCGATGGCAATTTATAACATTAAAATTAAACACTAAATGTATACACAGGGTGATCCATTTATAGATACTCGATTATATTATTCTTCTAGAGACCCTTCTGCTATATTTTCAACAACTGATTGAATATTGTGACAACAATGGCTCTATATCTCACAGAGGCGAGAGTTTAGAAGATTTAACGTTCATTGATTTGGTGGGAGATGTGTATAATCTTTGCAAATAAATATGTATACCACATTTCTTCCCGAAAGATTAGTGGGGTATCTATACATATTTTTTAATGCAACAATGTTCCTTAAGGATTTGATGTAGCCCAGGTCGCCGTCGCATTATTTAATGCCCCGGTTAAATGAAGGACACTCAACAGATCTGAGACTGGTTAACCTCTCTCGCGGAATCCTATGGGAGTTCGGCAGTCCCTCGGGATCGTATTTAATCGTTTCGCGCGAGAGCGAGGGGGGGGGAGAACGGCGGTCGGAACGGATCGTTGACTTGGCGGGGTTCGCGATCCATTCCGACCACCGTTCGCAGGGACACAACGCTGCTCGCTCTTTGTCTTCAACCCCCCCCCCCCTGCGATGCTTAGCGGCCCACAGGAGCTGGCCGACACGTGCTCGGTGTGGCAGCCCACGCGTCAACCCATCAGAAGGTGGCTCGCAACTAAGTCGCAAGGAGCCCCCCGCAGCTGAACTGGGACGCGCTCACGCACGCACTCGCACCGACTCGCGCCGCGTGGCTGGGATGCATTTCATTAACGAGCTGTGCGATTGTCACGAGCATTGCAGCGATGAGCAAACAAAAATACTGCTCCCCATGACAGCGGAAAATACGGAGTGTATCTATACCTCTGAAATACATGGATAGATGAACGTTCTTTTGGAGATATAAGAGTATCTCCTTGGTTCTTTCGGTAAAGTCACGTAGAAGGGAAATAATAAAATAATACAAATAAAACAATAAAATCAAAGATATAAGAGTAGTTTTAAAACGACGTTATCCTATACTGCATTAATGCACACCAAGCAGTGGTTAATACATTAAGCAAATGGTGTATATGAAAACAAATCCCAAATATATTATAAATTATAATTTTTCGCATTAATAACCATTTCTGGGTGGATAATCATCAAGCTATTTTTAACATTAAAAATGGGTTATTACAATTAAAACATCGGCTAAGTGGTAGCCATGTGCAATAATCTGGCTGTGTACACGTGCGTGCACACATTGGGGCACACAGACACAACAGGAGATGAAACAACTACCTCTGGCTTGCAAGTCCAGTGCGCTAACCAAATACACACAATACTTCATCATTGGACCTCCTTTGCCAGTAGCAAAATATAATAATTGGGTTTTCCCCATTTTTCCTGGCAACAAAACTGAAACCTTTTTTTACAAGGATTCATGTCTGCATTAACCACAATACTTGCAGTACTGTACAAAATATAGTCAGAAACAACAACAAAAATCTCCCACGTAGACTAACATAGTCTGAGAGGGCAGGTCCTGTTCGTGAGCACCTATTAACGTCGGAAAAAGTGCACAATGATGGTGGCATAGCCCGTATCACAACGCCCGGCTGCATTTGTCTCCCCAGTAGTTAGAAGGAGGCCAGACAAACAAAGACAGCAATCAAAATAAGCTGTCAGCGGACACACACAATAACACGGTCCGCGCAGCAGGACGCGGATTAACCCGTGTTTAGTCAGAAGACGCCGGACTTCACCGGGACATCTCCACAATTTGTCGTTCAGGCAGAGCCCAACTTGACCCATAAGTCTTCTTGGTTCTTTCGGTAAAGGCACGAAGAAGGGAAGTAATAAAATAATAAAAATAAAACATAATAAAATAATTCTCACGACGTTTCGGCCACAACGCAAGCAGACGCTGTCTCCCCGACAGACCTGATCTTCACCTGAGGATGGCTGCTTGCGTTGTGGCCGAAACGTCGTGAGAATTATTTTATTTTGTTTTATTTGTATTATTTTATTACTTCCCTTCTACGTGACTTTAGCCGAAAGAACCAAGAAGATGAATCCCTGCAGTCACGAAAGCTTTAAATCGAAATTTGACCCATATGCTTCACCCCTCCAGAAACGAAACTGGTCCGATCGCAGGTCAAACACACCGGGGCGAAGTGAACGGCGATTGGTCGGGTGCCCAGGGAAGGCGGAGGGACTTGCTTCTCGTGCTGAAGTCAAGTTGGCTCAACACTGATCCCAGGACACAGCTGACTGCCGAGGGAGTTAAGCAGACTCGACAACTCGCCTGGACAAAGCATATTTATCGAGTGTGAGTGGTGCGCGATATGAACCAGAGTTGCGACAATTAATTGATTTGTATCCCATAGCTCTCCGTCCTTGCTGGCGCGGCTCGTGATTTTTACTTTTGCAGTTTGTCCCTTTGATTTGCTCGTGGAAATGTCACAGCTGTATCACATGCTCCGCCGCCATTCTATGTGAACTTTCGCCGGCATCCGTACGATCATTTACGGCGAAAATAATTTTAACTTGTACAAAATCAGCTCCAATTTGAGCGCACAGAGAGCACGCTTCACGGATTTTGTTCCGACAAATTGTCGATCGAGAAGTCGCGAAATCTGTGTCCCGACCCCGGTTTTGTGCGCAGTATACATTTATTTAAGAATAAGATGCACGCGTTGGCTTTATCGCGATCGACATCTGGTCATGCATAACATCACTATTTCGCTTTGTTTAACATCAGAATTACTGGAGAAATGCAATTCGAAATATCCATACGTCTGCAGGGGTATTATAAGTCGTTACAGTCATGACAAATACAAATGTGAGTTTATTCAACACAATCCTGAAACCAATTTGTGGTAACGTTTTCATCGCTTCACTGACCCACACCCCAACTCTAAATTCTGCATTTAACAGGCCACCAGGGGTGGCTCGTCTAACGATCGGGTGGCTAAACGATCACGGACACATTCACGTTCCCACGGTGTTCGTCACGTGCGTCCAGACATCGTGACACCGCGACAACATCACCAGCATCACCATCCTCATCATGGAGGCTGAATCTCGTGTACTACTGCTGCTCGGCAGTCAAAGCACTTATTTTTAATCGCACTGCTTAACTTTCACATTCCCTCCCGTTGTCTACTTTGCCATGTTCTTAGACACCCTCGCGACAAATCTAGAGATGTATTAATGCTCATCGATTGCACCCTCAATGGCGTTGTGTGTTGCCGGTCGCGTGGCATTCTGGACCTTTGGGTCTGTGCTTCGCAACCCTTAATTGACGTCCCCCTGAAACGTTTAGCCTGCTATTATTATTATCAAACACCAGCTTTGAGATGTTTCATGAGTGTGTAATCGTAAATGAGCACCGTAATTAATAATAATAAAAACGACGAACGAAAATGGCCAAACGGAATAAAACATGCACAATGTCTTTAGTTTCATAAAAGCGAAGCCCGGTGAGTCTCAAGTCTCATATTTATAAGCATCCTGCCTTGACATGTTTGGCATTTTGTGGTCTGTTATTTTTTTCTCGCAAGTGAGAAGGGGACTAGAATGCCTGACGATGACCCACACGTACAGAAGGGACGCTTCAAATGTCAACGCACACGTAGCCCATCAGACACCCACTCGCCACTCTGCCCCCCCCCCCCCAACGGATGCCCCGACATCTCCGTGATGTCACTATCGAGTGTGCAGGCGGTGCAATTGCGTCGCGGGACCCGCGGCCCAGAGTGGACCAGGCACCGGGCGACAGAGAGGGGAGAGTGTGGTCCAAGCCACCTTGCCCCAGAGCTCAAGAGGACGCTGTCGTGATGTACTGGTTGGCACACTGGATTTGAAGCTTTCGTGACTGCAAGGATTCATACTTTACCGAAAGAACTAAGAGTATGGCACACTGGACTTGCAATGCAGAGATTGCCGGTTTGATCTCCCCGCACGGCAGTGGGACAAAATGGCCAGCTACTTAAACCCGCCGCCAAGCAATATAAATGGGTTCGCCACAGCTCAGTAAACAGGCAAATTCTGGTTAACATTGGAGCAACGCTGGCCCAGAGTCAACCAACGTTACCCCAACGTTACCCCAACGTTAGCCCAACGTTACCCCAACGTTGCATGTTTACAGGGAGTCGGTTGAGCGGCAACCCGCTAGTAGTGAGGGTGAAGTGTGTATACTCCCATGCACGTCTTCTAACATGTCCAGCCAGTATAGAAGAGTAGGCCGAATACCCTCCACAGGGGCTCTCCAGAGCTCCCACTCGTGAGGCCCTCTGGCCAGCAGTAGCGCGAACGTGCAGTTGCAGTGCTGCGCCTTCATCTTTAAAATGCCAAAGTCACGTGTTTTTCCTGCTCAAATCGACATCAAACCAGGGTCACCTCCTGTTCATAGCCCTGCTCCAGTGGGGGGAAATTCCACATTCATACGAGTATACCTATAGTACAATCACTGCTGACTTCCCCACAAAGTGGGGCAATTTTTGTGTATTCTTTTTAATACCAGGGCCCATGCTAAGAACGCTACGTCAATGCTCCGTCTCTCCGTGATCCACTAACCCCCGCACGGAGTAAAAACACCTTAGCCCACCGCACAGCCCTAGCCAGGGATTGGGGGGAGGTGGGGGGGTAGCCTCCACCGAGGCGTCTCACGCTCGTCCGCGTCTCGCTCGCGTCGGCGCGGGGCAGTGGCGAGCGCGGACGGCCGAGAGACGCCAGAGCCCGGGCAGCTGCCGCCTCCCGCGGTCCTCACCCCGGGGAGAGGAGGAGGAAGGGGACGGGAGAGGAGGAGGAGGAAGGGGACGGGAGAGGAGGAGGAAGGGGATGGGAGAGGAGGAGGAGGGGGACGGGAGAGGAGGAGGAGGAGGAGGGGGACGGGAGAGGAGGAGGAGGGGGATGGGAGAGGAGGAGGAGGGGGATGGGAGAGGAGGAGGAGGGGGACGGGAGAGGAGGAGGAGGAGGGGGATGGGAGAAGAGGAGGAAGGGGACGGGAGAGGAGGAGGAGGAAGGGGACGGGAGAGGAGGAGGAAGGGGATGGGAGAGGAGGAGGAGGGGGACGGGAGAGGAGGAGGAGGAGGGGGATGGGAGAGGAGGAGGAAGGGGATGGGAGAGGAGGAGGAGGGGGACGGGAGAGGAGGAGGAGGGGGACGGGAGAGGAGGAGGAGGGGGATGGGAGAGGAGGAGGAGGGGGATGGGAGAGGAGGAGGAGGGGGACGGGAGAGGAGGAGGAAGGGGACGGGAGAGGAGGAGGGGGATGGGAGAGGAGGAGGAGGAGGGGGATGGGGACGGGAGAGGAGGGGGAGGAGGGGGAGGATGGGAGAGGAGGAGGAGGAGGGGGAGGATGGGAGAGGAGGAGGAGGGGGATGGGGACGGGAGAGGAGGAGGATGGGAGAGGAGACAGTCGCGGGGAGAAGAGGAACAGCTGCGCTTCATTTTGGCCGGGTATGTCCCAGAAAATAAGAATACGTTGATCATAATCCACACCCGGTACACCACATCCAGTATACACCCCCTCGCTATGGCTGTGGCTACTTAATCACGAGCTACCGGCGACCTGGATAATATTTCCACACCCAGCGGACAACAAGCCTTGTGCCTGCTCCTTGTTGGGCATCTGTGAAAATGACCGTGATAACTCACCGGATCCCTCCAGTATAAATACATCAATATTCAGATTGTTATCTACCAGCGAGATGGAAAAGATCCGGCGAGAAATTGAGTCCGGCATGCACACGAAGCATCCATCCAGTATTCCGCCCCTTGCTGTGGATACTTCGTCGCGTGCCACCTCGCGGAAGTCTACCAGCGACCCGGAGAAGAAGAATCAGCGAGAGAGATGTTCGCCTCTGAGTAAACCCCATCGCGAGCTGCTCCCCGCGGAGCGGAGTGACTCCCCGTGGCAATTCCACTCCGCGTCCCATGTCCACCCAGCACGGCCCCCCCCCCCCCCCCCCCACGGCACACACTGCACGCACAGCAAACACTCCCACCACATCAACATCTACCACTATAAAAAAATATAATTATTTATGTCACTTATAGCCCTTCGTCAATCCATTGCTGGATGAGGGCCTCCGCCATGCCGTGCGGGTGATTTTGACCATACTTCACCATCAGTGCGAGTTGGTGACGTGGGGAGACCGGGGGGTGGGGGGGGGGGTGCCTAGGACCGGTTCGGATATCACTCACCGCTGATGCTAACCCTGGCCCGGAATCCAACTCAGGTAGCCGGGTTCTTAGAGCAGTGTGCCAACGACTGTGCCGCCGCTCAACGGCGTTGTCGACTGTATGTGGAGCACTGCAGTTGCTGTTGTATTCCTCCTGTGCCAGCGACTTTCAGGTGTCCTCTGCTTACCGCAAGTGATGACTGAAGGTGGATTACCAACCGCGCTCTCTCTTCACCTTGTCCGGACATGCCGCGCTCTTGCAGCACTCTCTGCATTTGCTCAACATCGAATCGCGATTGCGACTCGCAGACGGCAGTGAGGCGGTGCTCCCCGACGACTTGATCTTTTTTTTCTCTCAAATCGAGTGTTTTTTTTCGCCGGGTGTACGTGTGTACATTACATATATACAAAAAAATCACGCTATTGCGATTTGCCACCAAATTATCAGGGGCCTTAGCACGACACATAGGCAGCCGTCTCTGTGGGTCGTGTCTGCACCAGCCGAATCTGCCCACGGATGTGTGGCCACACGAGAGACAAAGACGTCTGATTCACGTTTTGTCGAAGTCTCCTTTTCATCCAATTAAAGCACACATAGAAATATAACCGTGCCAATGTTTTCATCGCCAAGAATGGAGCCAATTACCAAAATGGGGCCTGTTGTTGGAACATTTCGCCAAGATGTAAATCTTGCCCCAGAAAGGTTCCAGGAAAGCGTGGCTGGGCTCGAGCCCTCTCCACTGTAAGTACAGTCGTGAAGAATCCATCTCTCTTTCATGGGACCTCCTTTGCCAGCACCAAAATATACTAATAGGAGTTTTCCCTTTTTTCTGGCAACAAAACTGACACCTTTTGCAAGGAATCATGCTTACATTAACCACAATACTTGCGGTCAAATGCAAACGAAAAAAACAATACTCTGATAATTTATGCATTTTCTTTGAAACTGATTGGTCCACACCAGAGACAGCTTTCTTTGGAGCCTAGTCTCATATGGTGTTCGACCAGATGACGCCAAAAGGCGTTTCAAAGACAATGCATAAATTATCAGAGTATTGTTTTTTGTTTGCATTTGACCGCAAGTATTGTGCTTAATGTAAGCATGATTCCTTGCAAAAGGTGTCAGTTTTGTTGCCAGAAAAAAGGGGAAAACCCCTATTAATCTATCTCTCTCTTTCTCGTTCGGCTCATTCCTCAGCATCTGTGGCCTTGGCGATGATGATGATGGGGCTTTGCTGACACAGCTAAACGCTCCTTTCGTCTCGCCGTTCCTTTTATGATTTACTTTACCGAACATTGGCAAGTCTCCCCAGCGTTCGCCCGTCACATCGATAACTATGCATCCAAAATACATTACTTCACCAATCTCAATCTATTGAACAACAATGAACGAAGCAACTCAAGACGGCAAGGGCCGTACGCCCTGGAATCGCTTGCTGCGTCTTGCCGGCTGCCGCGTTCCTAAGGGGTCATCCATTGAGTCGGCACGCAGCAATCTGTCAAAATTTGACCCCCCCCCCTCCCTGTACGCACGCGGACTTTTTACACCCTCCCCCCGAACGGCCGATATTTAATCCACGCAGAAACGATCAAGGATTAATAATATTCACGTGTTTAAGCAAACAGATAGTCCACCGCCGGACCAACTCATTTGAAGGCCGATGTAGACAAATTAGTATCGAGGCTTCACCCCCCCCCCGTTTCCTATGCGTACATTGCCAGTAGCCCCCCCATACGCAAGCGAACGCATTTGGGTTACCCCTCCCCCTCTATACGTACGGACTCAATGGATGGCCCCTAACCACGAAGCCCACCCGCGCGATCAGCTCTTCCTCCCGGCGTCACCCAATGCGTGGCTGATGGACAAGACTGGTGATGGAATGACGGCTGAAGGATGGGAACACGCACACCCTTGAGAACGACCACCTGCGGAGATGGAGCGGCGATGTCAGCTGGATGAGGGAGGAGCAGCGGCATCGCAGCGGGACCGCGAGGGATGGCGACGGTGTGGGGAAGAGGGGCGCCACGGTGGCTAGGAGATGTTAACTACCTCGCCTGGTATACAGGAGGCCGTGGGTTCGATCCCGACCCTGACGCCTGCTGCTGTATATTTGGAGTTTGCGTCTCTCTCATCATCATCACGGTGGCTATGAGATGTTGACGACCTCGCCTGGTCTACAGGAGGTTGTGAATTCGATCCCGACCCTGACGCCTGTTGTGTATTTGGAGTTTGTGTTTCTCTCATCATCATCACGGTGGCTATGAGATGTTAACTACCTCGCCTGGTCTACAGGAGGCCGTGGGTTCGATCCCGACCCTGACGCCTGCTGCTGCTGTATATTTGGAGTTTGCATGTTGTCTCCGTGGTCGCATGGATTTTTTTTCGGGGTCCTCCGGTTTTTACCTCCACATTTAGAATCAACATGCCTTTAGAGTATTCGGCTACTATAGATTTCCACGTGAGCTGCCATTTGTGGCCAGATCGCTTCTGAAAACGAGCTATACACCTCAGTGGGCCTTACATGGCGAAATGACGAAATATGTAGTTTCGTTTTATTCATAATAAAGGTTTTTGGGTTAGATCGTGTAAATATAAATGCGTCGTTACCCTGCACCATTCGACACAGCCAATCAGTAAGGGATTTGTCGCGTAAACAAAACGCGCCAATTAGTTACTACTTCAGCCCACCGGTGTGTTTGAGAGTAAATGCGCACATCATTTACTCTCAAACAGTTTACGTGACGAGTCCATTACTAATTTGCTGTGTCTGGTGGTGGAGGGTTACGACACATTTATAATTACGCGATCTAACCCAAAAATCGGCCGTCAAGTTTCGTTTTAGTTTAGCAGTGACGAGGGATGCCGGGCGGAGACACTCACCTGTGGCTAAGGATGGGAGAGCGACGCGTCGCGGGTCACGATTTCTCTCCACGCTCTTCGGTGCAGACACGAAGGGCTGACGCGCTTGTTACACTTTGGGGCACGGAGGGCACACGGGCCTGGGCAACACTGCACATGGGTTATATAGATGCTCCAAAGCTGCGTTACCCGCGGGCAAAGTTCGGCTGCCTCGGTATGTATAGCCAGCGTAATTGATCGAAAATCTGATTTCTAAAACGAATGTGTCTGTGTGCGTGTGTGTCAACGACAGGGGGTGAATGGGATGGGACGGCGAAAACACAGAGTGGGGGACCCTTAACACCTGGGCTATCCCACAAACTCCTGTCAATGACCCAGCACCGCTCCGTCAATGATGCCCGGGTCTTTGTGTCCTCCTGTGACCTCGTCTAAAGAAGGCAATCACCACTCCATTCCTAGTGACTGGGTTTGCCCTGTATCAGCGTTCTGGAAGAGATGTTGAAGCCAAGAAGGAAAGCCGGTGAAGGCTGCTTATTGAGACGCAGCAACACGCCGCTTGCCGTTTGTGTACCACATCTTTGGGGAGGGTCACTGTCCCCTACCCCCTTGCGTCCCCCACACTCACGTCTCGAGGTGAAATGAAGCAGAATTAATAAATGAAAGCTTTGGCGAGGGTTATTAATATTCTAGAGAAGGTAATCGAGGCGATAATTACATGCTTAAAAGAGGTTGTTTTGGGTTAGATCGCGTAAATATATAAATGTGTCGTTAAAACCCGCCACCACCCGACACAGCCAACTAGTAAGGGTTGTCACGTAAACAGAACGTGCCAATTCGTCACTAGAACAGCACATCGGTGTGTTGGAGAGCCAAGCCACAACATTTACAATCTGAGTACGACGTTTCGCCAGTAATTACAACTAGCTTCATCAGGCGACAGCCAGATTTGTGGAGAAGTCCACCTGTTTTGTTCCTTATATAGAGGCGTATAGATGTGGTGACCACACGTCGACACAATTATATATTTACGCGATCTAACCTAGAAAAACCTCTATTAGGGATAATATTGGTCGCGAAAGCCCACGTGTAAACTGATAAATACATGGTTTGTGTTGGGAAGAGACAAGGAAGACATTTAGAAGGGCACATTAAAAAAAAAACGGAAAAATTATTCAATTGTGATGATACAGATATTCTCTCAAGCAACTATCTCCACCCTCCTGCGAAAACTTGGCAAGACGCTCCTGAAAAGGATTCATGAGACTGATGTGAAGCTTTCACAGGCTTTCCTTTTACCCAGGTATTGCTGGGTAAACAATGGAGATGGTATCAGTGCAGAGCAGAAAGAGTTACATGCGCACATAGCTCAGAGCAAACACGATGCTTACAACTCCACAGGGAGTGTGAGACAGCGTGAAAAGTAACCTCACGACAGCCAATTGGTGAGATGCCTCTTTTAACTTATGCTTGAATACAGTTCGGCAAAGGTTCCCTACCGATCTCTGGCTGAATCTGTCACTCAAAGAAAATAAAGTTCGCAAAACACATAATTTGTTGTTGTTGATGTTTTAATCGATGTGCCCTTCGCGGTCACTTTCCCGCGGGATATTTGAAGCCGCAAAGAGGCACGGACGGACAGTCGATGGAACATGGCTGGGGTGCGAGCTGTTTCGCCAGTGCTCTCATTATCGACGCTTCGCGAACAGACGCAGCGTGGCTAATTGAGCTCGAAAGGGCCCCCACAGCGGCCCAAGGTCACGCGGGGCACGAGCGGGAACAATCGCGAGCCGTGGAAACGTTTTGCGTCACGTCAACGAAACCGACACATCGGCCAAAGGAGGGAACGTGCCCGAGACAGAGACCGCGCCCGCCGGAGGGAGATGGAGCGATGAAATCATCGCGTGCGCACCTGCGAGATGGATTGTCGTGGGACTGTGAGAGATTGGGACGGGTTGGGGAGGCCTTCGTCCAGTAGTGGATTGATCACGGCTGGCGATGATGATAAAGAATTGAACATGACGTTTATTGTATGATGATGTTGAATTCCACGTTTGTTACACTCTAACCTGCGGAAATACATGCAAATTACAGGAGGAAATGTACTCTGAGGTGTGCAGTTAGGATTACATACATTACATATGTAATGCAGTTACATATTTTAATTGCATACTTTAAATATGTAATTTGCAATGTAGTTACTGCCCATCTCTGCCTGTGTTGTTATTTAGTCACTTGAGCCTGGTCTCTCTCAAAAAGGGGAGTTCTCATCTCCGTGCCATCTTATTGCTTGGTCCTTCAGGAAATAAAATTACGGGTTTGTATCATTAACAGCACAGCACCCCTAATAGATACTGGGTTCAAATATGGATTACAGCCACCTACAATTAAACTGGCCTCTGTAGCGAAATTAATTGTGGTCTAAGGCAGTCAGCGTTGACTACAAAAAACAAACGCATTGTTAAGTTTAGTTTTGTCCTTTTCCCTGAGGTGGCTGGGTGGGGAGTCAGAAGTCAGAGTGCTGATCTGGCACTGCTGAGATTGTGGGCACGAATCCAAGCAGCGGCCTGGGAATTAAAATTTCTCTCAAGCACAGGGAGTTGATTGTATCAGCCCATTCACCGAAGACTCCACCAAAATCTTGACTTTAAGCTTTCGTGACTGCAGGAATTCATATTGTTGTATATGAATATTCTATGGGTCTTTCGGTAAAGTCACATAGATAGGTTCAAAGAAAATAGCAAAAAATTTAAAATAACACCAAAATGAATATAAAAATCATCATCACGTTACATGTCGTTCGGCACGTAAACTGAAATCAGTCTGTGTTCAAGTGCCGTGGCTGAGGATTATTACATCGCAGCATCGTGAGAGGCAGAGTCAATTTGGGGAGGTCTTCCTCCAGCAGTGGATTGACCATGGTTGATGATGACTCGAAGAAAATTCACTCAACCGCATGTTGGAGCAGAGACAACATGCATCAAAGCCATTCGACCAGCTGACTCACTTTACTTACACAATGCTGACCTCAACCCTGGATTGGGGTTCCACAACTTTAATTTAGCTAGAATTTATTTCTTACTTCGTCGCCAATAAGACAAGAAAAAACATTTTTATTTTGTAGAACTGTGCAGCAGATGCTTAAGGGACGCAAGCCCAATGGTGCGGTTAAGGGGGCACGCACACACATCGCTCCTGATAATCTCACATCTGGTAATTAAAAGCACCACTGCCACTGGACAATCGGGGCTGCCGTGCTGGGCACCGCGCGTGCACGAAGAGGATCACGGGCACAGGCGCTGGGCTTCCCAGCGAGGCCAGGTGTTTGGCCCACGGCTTCGGACGGGGGACATTCTGTGGAGTGGCAAGTGGTGTCCATCCGCTCAGCCGTAAATCAGTGGGCAACGGCTGCGCGCAGGGGGGCTATTCCCCTGGACAATGTAAAGGCGCAGCCCTGCAATGTCTTAAATTTCGATTTAAAGCTTTCGTGACTACTGCAGGGATTCATCTTCTTGGTTCTTTCGGTAAAGTCACGTAGAATGGAAATAATAAAATAATAAAAATAAAACATAATAAAATAATTCTCACGACAGAGTCTGTCTACTCGACAGAATCTGCTCTCCACCTGAGGACGGCTGCTTGCGTTGTGGCCGAAACGTCGTGAGAATTATTTTATTATGTTTTATTTTTATTATTTTATTATTTCCATTCTACCTGCAATGTCTTGTTCACGACACTGCTGGCGGAAGGGTCTCCCCTCGATAGAGCTTCAGAGAGCCCCTATAAAATGTTTTTTGGGGGGGTTTCTGTAAACAACTACATCACTATTATAAAATAAACGGCCCGACCTTGCTGAGTGCTGACGATGCTCATAGATTCAGAGCTGCATGGTCCACAGTTGTCTTGCGTAAACAAATGCTGCTATAAAGTATTGGCCAAGGTGGCCCATATGCTGGACTAAAATGTTACTTTATTTCAATGTCTATATGGTAATAAAAACCCTGTCCTGTTGATTTCCTACCCACAATCCACCACCACTACTCATAATAAGATCTCTGCTATAATGAAGCCTTTTATGACATCACCATAAATGCATAAAATCGTGTAAAATTTCACAAGCCAAGCATGTTTGAACATGGTTCGTACTTTGACGGGTGACCCCAGCACACAGCGAGTGCTGTAGGCGTGGGGCTGTAGGGTGGGCAGAAGATAGCAGCACAGCCTTGGATTGAGTCGACAGATGGATTCAGTGGCTTATGTTTGTGTGCGGATTGAACGAGCTTTGAGTGTAACCCGTCGTAGGTGTACGTACACCGTACATTGCGGGAGTAACTGATAAGCTCGACAGCTTCTTTTTAAAAAGCAAAACACCCGAGTGAGATTTGTCAGGGTACATAAAATACAAAACTAACATCTGGTACTAATGATGGATTGCCGAAGCTATCAAGAGAAGGTGTGTACCAGATGAATTGCTCTTCTGGCAAATGCTATGTTGGTCAGATAGGACAAATGATTAGCATGATACTAAAAGAACACTCCCAGATACAACGGTCGGCAGTGGCAGAACACGCGTGCCAACAAGGACACGCAATTGATTTTGATAATGTTGGACGTTCTGTGCAAAACGAGTTACTATTGGCCAAGTCTAATTAGATAATCTATTGAAATTGATGTCGATAGAAATTTAATAAAATAATGTAAGCGCTCTGATAGCTACATGCTTAATGCTGCTTGGAAACGAATTATCAAGTGATACATTGTTTAACTGCATGCCTTTACAGGTCACCATACATCGATGGTCCATGTGGGGAGATCGCGACAACAACTTGGGGAGGCCTCCATCGAGCAGTTGATAGATCATGGCAGATGATGATGATGGTGGTGACGGACATGATCACAATGGGAACGCTGTGTAGAAACGTGGAGAAATCATTTGTCCTCCGTGAAAGGATGCCGGCGCTTTCGGACTGTAGCGAGTGACTGGTGGCGGGACGCGAGGAGAGAGGAGATGTCGATGAGTGCTTTCTAGTGGCTCAAGAGGCGCCTTCAAGTGCCATTAGGAAGCCCACGGACTTGACTGAGAAGCCGGCGTGATCAACACGGACAAGGCAAAGGGGCTGGGCTCGTTTCCTCTCTCGTTGCCCACAAAAGGGATGCTCAAATTGACAACAAGCAAAGGAGCTGGGGATCTCAAAAAGGTGTCGCTTCGTGCTAAAAGGGAGACGCGTTGTGTTAAGGGGCCACTTGCGTGTCTCTATAAAGCCGAAATGCAGGCAGCTCGTCCACTCGGAGCGTGTAGTAGTGCAGTGGCGGAGAGCGAGGTACGTTCACACTCACACACATCGTATCTGTCATCCACGCGAAGCAGCAACACTGGGGGTACAGATAAGGGTGCCGTGGTTGTGGTGGAAGTCGACACCAACGCGTGTGGGATCCAGCATGAAGTTCACGGCCAACAGGTGAGACGAAGCGTCCAATACCACGTGCATGTACAGCGTGGGCCAGATGTCTTTAGTTTAAAGTAAGGTTTATTTAAAATATAATGAATATGCAAAGGGAAAAAAAATGTTGATGATCAATTAATTGCGGGTCACAAGGCATCTGCACCAGCCTGTACAGTATACATTTTAGCATCTGAATGCGATCGCATCTCAGGAAGCTGGCGACTTTAATATTTCTGCAGTAAATGCTGATGATGCAGTAATAATACAGAGATATTATAAAGTTCCGGTGGCAGGCTCGGAAAGGTATTGTAATCCAGTGTAATGTGTCTTATAAATAAGAATGCAATTGATTTATCCAGAAAATAGCCAAGTGAATCAGGGTATAGAATGAGTGACCAGATATTTGAATTAAAAAAAAAGTTAATTATTTACCACAAAAAACACCTGAGTCGAATTTATTTTTCAAGCAAGTCCTGCATTGGGGATTGTTTGGTAAAGTTTAATTTAAGATAAATTTAAATTAAATTCTAGTTATTCCATTGCATTGTGTGAGGAGACCGAGTCCCCGGAGAAAAACACACCAAGCAGGTCCGCACGGATAGGTTCGATACCTGTGCAGTGAGGTTAACACGTAGGAGGCTTTCGCGAGCTATATCATCCATAATAGAGGTATTCGGGGTTAGATCGCGTAAATATATAAATGTGTCGTTAAAACCCGCCACCACCCGACACAGCCAACTAGTAAGGGTTGTCACGTAAACAGAACGTGGCCAATTCTTCACTAGAACAGCACCACCGGTGTGTTGGAGAGCCAAGCCACAACATTTACAATCTGAGTACGACGTTTCGCCAGTAAGTACAAGTAGCTTCATCCAGCAGTAATTACTAGTTGGCTGTGTCGGGTGGTGGCGTGTTTAACGACACATGTATATATTTACGCGATCTAACCAAAAACACCTCTATTATGGACCTGTACATTGCTCGCTCTTAGCAGGCCATCAGCGCTGGGAATATCCCAAGTGGACATGTGATTCACCAACCCTTCCTAGCCTCTAAGGCACTTGATCACAGGTCCCACAATCACGCAACAATAATTAATGAAACGTAACTTGCACGTCTGTAATGCTCATATAGCGTGAGCATTGCATTACATTTATATGTATTTTGATTACATTGATATACATTTACGTGTAATAAAATATCATTATAGAATAAAATCACGTACTTTGTTAATATTTTAACTCACGATGGTGACCGTGATGCTGCACGTGTGTTAGTGGCGGTAAATATGCTGCAAAAGATGACGATCATGTTTGTAACGATGCTGCTGCTGCTTCAATCAAAACAGATGGTGAAGGCCATGATGATTAATACTAGTATTATCATTATGTAATTACAATGGTCATGATCTTCTTGGTTCTTTCGGTAAAGTCACGTAGAATGGAAATAATAAAATAATAAAATTGTAACATAATAAAATAATAATATGTGAGAATTATTTTATTATGTTTTATTTTTATTATTTTATTATTTCCATTCGACGTGACTTTACCGAAAGAACCAACAAGATGAATCCCTGCAGTCACGAAAGCTTTAAATCGACATTTAATGGTCATGATGCTGGTGGTACGAGTAGCAGTGCTTCTTCTCGTGCTCATAATGATGATTATGACCATGATGATGATGACGACGACGACGATGACAAATGCACGGGTGCTGCGCCATTCTCCACAGTGGGGGCCCGGCTCTCGAGGGCCCAATCCGGTTCGGCTCGTGGCGGTTCGCCCTGGGCCTGCTGCTGCTGCTGTGCGCGGGTGGACTCACAGGCACCTGGGCCCAGCCCCTGCGCCAGCCCACGGCGCACGGAGACTCACACACGACTGCACACGTGGCCTGCTGCTCCTACGTGCAAGGTCAGAGGGCATAGGGTGGATAACATGGGACAGAGGACATAGGAGAGAGAGGAGGGCACGGGAGAGAGGGCACGAGACATTGGAGAGAGGACGTATGGGACAGAGGGCATGGAACAGATGGCATGGGAGGAAGAACACGGTGCTGTGGATATAAGACAGAAGGCATGATACTGAGGACATGAGTCAAAGGGCTTCGGACAGAGGATATGTTACAGAGGACACGGCGCAGAGGAAAGTTGCAGAGTTCATGGGAACAGAGGGCATGGGAGAGAGGATATTGGAGATTTGACAATGGAGAGACGGCATGATGTCGATGGGTAGCATGTGGTGACCACGAACCGTGTGTGTGTGTGGGGTGCAGGCTCCAAGATCATCGACCCGAACTGGTACGTGGATCGAGGTGTCCGGCCCATCGGCCGCTACGGGAAGCGTCTTCTTGCCGGGTCCCGGAGTCCGAGTCCCCCGAGTGGACCCTTGTCGCCCGTCCTGGCCGCGAGAGCCCCGATTCTACGGGTCGTGACCTCGTCAGGGCTGCGTGGCCGCGCGGGTGTCAACCAGCAAGGCCGGGCAGCATCGCACCATATCGCCTACAAAATTGTATTTAAGAAAATGTGAAATTGCGTTGGCAGTGGTGCGTTTGCACAAATAACAAACATGCAACACATTTGTCAATAACACTGCGCTAAACGGAACACAAATACATAATAGGCAACATTTTGCCAATTGCCCTTGTTCATGCCAGATGTGATATCTCTGCCACGGAGAGTGGCCATCGTCCAAAAGTCGACAGCAGCAGCATTCCCCAAAACTCCCGTTTTTTGTACCACACTCTGGTCTGACTCCGGTATTCTTGTTTGCCAATGTAATCAGTTCAATAACATACTCAAGTCACGGCTTAATATCACTTGTGTGAGCAATGTGATAGATACTTATACACCCAGCACACCGCATCCCCTATTCCTCGCGCTATGGCTGTAGCTACGACTCGTCACGTGCGACCAGGAAAACACTCCATGGGAAACTCAGCAGCTACTGATCGCGAAGCACGTTACGCGTGGGGCATCGAGCATTACGTGGGAAACACGTTGTGCACACGCTGGTGTCAGCATGTGAGTTGGGTGAATGTGCGTGACGTGCTAGCGTGTGAGTTGTGTGGGCGTTAGGTCTTTACGTCGATTTCCTAATGACTGGTACCATCGGTGTCAAGATCGGCCTCTGTGGAGGGCAGTGGAGCGACGCTCACAACAACGAGCGGAGCGCCAGGCGGATAAAACGCAGCAAGTTGGCACAGTAGGGGGCACAGGTGGAGCATCTGTTATTCATCTCAGTCAGTCAACCCATGGCACCTGGGTCTGTCCTGTGACCTCGTGCCAGCGGGCGTTCCACACTTCACGTGGCCTTAAAGTGCACTTAACCTGGCACAAGTGATATCAAGTGATACAGATATCGTGCTGTGACGGTTCCACCTGAGGACGGAAGCTTGTGTTGCCTCCTAAACGTCATAATTTTTTTATTTATTTTTATTTTACTTTTTTAAATTTTAATTTTTTACCTACGTGACTTTACCGAAAAAACCTAAGAATACTTAACACCACTGCCAGTGATTTGCCAGCGTGCTTTTTCACTCTTTTGTTCAGTATTCATGTGTGGTGCTGACCTACCTTTGAAAGTTCTGTAAAGTGCATACATGAACGGACGGTACTTCATATTTAATTCATCGGTCTAGACGATGTATTTATCCTGGTTTTACGCGGCAGAATCTGAGTTCGATTCCCAGCCATGGCTAAGATCAGTAGTGAGCTATTATGATAGTGTATTTATGAATAATTATCGGAGTTCCACAGGAAGTAATGCATTGAGATAGCCGTCTATTGAACCGTGAAACATCCCATTAAGTATATGTTGCAAGGGAGACCTGGGACGCGTTTAATATATATCAAATTAAAAACATGTGTTGCAAATGTAAATGTCACTTAAGCAAATCATTAATTGAGCCACTTGTGAAATTAATTTGTGCACGGCGTTGTGTGGCTTGCACGTTGCCTGCTTTGTGTGTGTGCGCACTTGTATTGCACCAATCAAGCGGTGCCTGGCATGGCCCCTGCATGCGACTTTGCGTGAGCGTTCGTCCACGTGCGTGACACCGCATCCCGGTGGGTAATTAACAACAATAATACATCCACGTGCGGTGCTGTGGATTGTAAAATAGTAGTTTTTTTAATGGTGCCTCACTTGCGCTCAGTATTGGTCTTCACGTATACATGATATATATGTCGCCTTCGTGGCTTATTTGTGCCAATGTGTGGTCACGTTTACAACACCTCCACGGCTGTGGTTGCGAGCGTGAAGCTCTATCGGGGTTTCCCAAGCTAGGAGCGGACAGCCAATCCGAATATGGAATTAACCGCGGCCGATCGTCACGAAGCTGGATCCGTGCACAGAGCCGATTCCTTCTCTAATCAATTCCCCGTGACCGACCGCGACCCGCCTTTACACGTGTTCTTCGTTTAGGCACACACATAAAGTCGTCACACGCTGCACACGCCTGATGCTCACCACGTATAATATTTACAGATTAATTTGAAAAAGCCCTGCCCAAGCCGCATGGCACGAACATCTGCATACACACACACACACGTAAGGTTGCTATCTTAATATCAACAATCGTTCCGATTTGACGTTACAGATATTGTAGGTGGATGTGCGCGTGTGTGTACACGTGGGGAGCGGTCGTGTAGCGGTTAGTGCGCTGCGCTACGAACTCGGCTACCCGCTCACGGCCAGCACCTGTGACGATTATCCGAATTGGTCCTGGGCATCCCCTAGGTCGATTCAGCCTAAAATGAGTACCTGGTGCGCTGCGTAAAACATCGCCACTTGGGAAATAAAGGCGGCCGGGGGTGGTGTTGCCCCCCCCCCTCCCTCGTGTGCCGTGCCGGCCTTCATAGGTGCTACTCGCTAACAGCACTTGCCCCAACAGGCTGTTAAGGCTATACGGGGGCTCTTTGTCTTTGTACGCGTGGGTTCTACCTAACGTAGAGGGGCGCGCTTCTATCTTGACGTAAATGTGTGCTCTCTCTACGACACGTGAGGAGCATTTGACAATCATCAGGCTCGGCGAAGATGACGGGTTAAACGTGACACGGGTCGTGACGGTCGGACTCTGGGAACTCCTCCATTGTACATCGTCATCGGCCACGCACGCACCGTGAAGGCTCAGCTCGGGTTTGTTGCTTTACGTTATAAATGAGGACATGACTACAAAAAGAACCCACAACGAACCTGGACTGTCTTACACAAGTTCTAAGCTTTGCTACAAAAAAAATTGACACAATACAGTTGTGATCGCTGCCGCGTCATCACTGTAGGTCCCCCGCACCTCCGATATGGCTTCGTACGGTGTAAACGAAGTTCAACATTCATACATACTTGGTCTGAGTTTTACTTTAGTCTCTGTAATGAGCACACCACTTGAGTGCTCATGACTGTGATTTAAAAAAAAATTTGTTTGCTATTGATTATTATTCAACCTCGGACTAATGTACTTACCTACCCGATCATCATTACTGGGTCGCGACCTCGTGCGGTACTTCTTTAACAAACAAGATCACCCCATGAGCATTATTTCTGATAACTGTTGTCTGTTCATGTTTTGTTAATGGTTTGTAATGCATTGCTAATGCTTTGTAATGCACTAACAGATAACAGTAAAATAAAATGTTCTGCCAGCCGAAACCCATTATTAGCCTGGTTTTAACCACAGTTTGGAGGTTTGCAATTTTAACACGGTTCAGAGCTCGTATACAGGATTTGTGTTTTGTGTAAACCTTAAAGCGATGTAGAACTTAAGGCTGAGCCTGCCCAATGAGTGATACAAAATCAATCTCTGGGCTGTGATTTCTTTTGGGCCAAATAAAATATTTTTTAGGTTTACATATTTCTCAAATTATAAGCAGATTTTTTTTGTGTGCAAATATTCATCTCTCGAGCATATATAAAAGATAATTGGAATTTACAAGTCACTCAGTCAAGCTCGTCCGAACGTATGAAATATATCAAACCCTGAGTTCCATGCAATCGTTGTGTTATTGGCTTCTGCTGAGTGTAATTGGAAATGCAGTCACTGCTTTGGTTGTATAAATGTAAAGATTGTGCTTTACGTCTAACAGTGGTTTACAAAATAGTTATTCCCTTGTAATACTACGAGTGTTTTTACTGTATGTATTAGTAACCTAAAATAAAAGGAGGCAACTGTGAATTGCACGAAAAGTATTCTCAGAAATATTTGACACGCGCGTGTCACGCACTGGTTTTTACAATACGCGTTTAACATTTCGGACGAATACAACAAATAAAATGGCTAAAATAAATGCACATTGTTTAATTTTGGAAAGGGATGAAGACTTTGACAAATCATTGCGAATTAATGTCGCCTCTGACGTAAACGCCAAGTCTCACTTGCATCAACATCCCTGCCTGGGGGCCCTGCTTCCAGGAACAGAGAGCCAGCGTGCAGGAGCGAAACACACTTCCAAGTGCAAACGCACATTCATGTTCCTTGGCTTCCCACTCTTCTGTGAGTTATTAAGTTGCTGCTTCGGTGAACGTTCACGTAGAGTAACCGGTTAATTAAAATGATAAGAGCATTTGTTTTCAACGGTCAACTGACTGGCCTTTAGGAGTTATGTGGATCGTGTAACTGAATTATAATGAGTTAATTCATTGTAGATTTGAAGTTTTCGTGACTGTAGGGATCCATACTCTTTGGTTCTTTCGGTAAAGTCACGTAGGTATAAAATAAAATAAATAAAATCACGACGTTTCGATTGCAACACAAGCAATCATCATTGATGATTGATGCAGGAGCGATTGATGATTGCTTGTGTTGCAATCGAAACGTCGTGATAAAAAAACAAAGTATTAATTAATTGTGTTAAAAGCCATTTTAGGGGGTTTAACTGTTGGCCCAATGCGATTTTTAAAACGAGGGCTGTCAATGCAAACCGGCCCTTTGACTTCCTGCCTCCGTTCAAGTCCAGACACAAGACCTTCCATTTCCCCTCTCTACCTATGATTGCATCCTTCTATACAATAAATATTATCACTGTTTCTGTACAGCGTCTTGAGATTAAGTTGCCTTTAAACGCACCATAAATCCACATTGTAATGTATTAATGGACTGCATTTGTTCTACACGGCATCACATCCCATTGAGTCCATCACCTGACATTTTAGTGGGCATTGATCCACACACTCAGGGGCAGCAGTAATTCGCCACCGACGATACCAGAGAGAGACAGAGCGATGTTCGTCACATGGCAGTCAAACTGATATGTTTAATACTCAGAACCGGAACATATCCAAACGAAGAGCGAAGCCACGTTTAGTGTGAACGTTTATTGTGCAGTCATTGGTGACGAGGCTGGGACAATGATCTCACTACACTTGCAAACCCCGTTTAATAACATGCGGCTGCCTGGATTTCTAGCACGGGATCTGAACAGGGGCAGCTCAGCCCTCTGAGCCCACGTGCACCTCGGTTAAATGTGTCTTTACAGAAGGTGAATATAACATACACAGGCGGGCCGCGGTGAGTCGCAACGACTGGAGTAAGTTAAACTGTCACCTAGACTGTCCCATCTCCTGCGGTATTTTTGTACGCAATGATTTTAGACTAGAGGGAGCGGGGGGTGGGTCCTGTACATGCAGTGGCGTGTGTAACGAACGTTGTTGTTTTGGGGCCTTCGTTCTAGAATGTCACGTTATTCATATCAAGGCCGGCGTGACAGCTGTCCCTCGGGAGTTTAATGCACGACAGCTTTCCAAGCTTTGGATCAGTGTTAACGATGTATTAACATTTTAAACAGCGAGCAATGCCAGCCATGCACATACGACACGGTACAAATATACTGCAGCTATATACAAGAGATATTTGTGTACAACGCGCCGAGTCTCAAGACGCGAATTTCACGAGGGTCCTTCCTGCTCGCGATGTTCGGACACTTGTTGTTTCCGGGTATTTTTTGGGTGCGGGATGGACCCAGGCGTATCTGTTAAAAAAAACTAATCTGCGCACGAGCCCAGGCTGTACATTCTGTACAAAGAATGTAGGTCGGAGACCTACTCGCTACACTGTCTACACCAGGAGGAGGTACAACACTTAGGTGGCCACCATAACAGTGTAAGACAAAAAAAGTGTTCCTGGGTAGTAAGTGTTAATTCCTAATTGCTTATGCCTCAACAGTACAGAAAATGGCTGTTATTCCCCACAAACTTTGCTTTCGTGACGAGGACACAAAAAGAAAGTTGATAATCCACTCCATTAATAACACTGTGTAACACATTTATTTATTTTTTGTTCCTGGGTAGTGATATTTCCTAATTTCTTATGCCTCAAAAGTACAGAAAATGTCTATTATTCCCCCCCAAACTTTGCTTTTATGACCAGGACAGTGATATGTTAAAATTGACCTATGTTCAATGAGAAAACTTGTGCATTTGTGTCATTCCTTCACATAAAGTCCTGGTCACAAAAGCAAAGTTTGTGGGGATTAATAGCCATTTTGTATACTGTTTAGGCATACGCAATTAAAAAATAACACTCACTACCCAGGGACAAAAACCGTGTCACATCGTGTAATCAATTCACTGCTAGCTCCAGTTTAACACGTCGCCTTTCGCGACCAATATTATTCATAATCAAGGTTTTTGGGTTACATCGCGTAAGTATACATGTGTCGTAACCCTCCACCACCAGACACAGACAATTAGTAAGAGATGTCACGTAAACAAAACGCCAATTAGTTACTACTTCAGCCCACCGGTGTGCTGGAGAATACATCCACACATTTACAATTTAAGTAGTCCGACGTTTCGCTGGTAACTACCTCCAGCATCCAGCGCACATGGCACCGTGGTATTCATCCCCACCGACTCCCTGAAGCAGGTGACACATCTTAAGGGTTAAGAATAAAGGTAAGCTGCGGAAAAATGAACAGCTAACCATCTCGGGTGCATCATCAAGTGTTCCTGTTCACCACAGCCAAGCTCACGCCTCTTTATTATCGACGCCTGGGACATTTCACGAGCACCTTCCTGTCGCCGCTTTAAACAAAGGACGCAGCAAGCGTCGAATTGCAAAGTTCCAATGCCTCGCACGTCGACTCAATGGGTGACAAAGCGACGAGAACACTCCTGCTTCCAGCACACAAGAGCCATTACCGCGCGGAAGCACGATGTTTTAATATGCAAAGCAGCACCGCCGGTGAAAGGCGCGCCTCCAATCAACCCTCTTGAGCACTCGCTCGGGCTGGCCTCACAAAAGGCCCTCCCCTCCTCCTCCTCCCTTTGGCTTTCAAACTCGCGCGCAGACACAAAAGGTGGCAACACTCCCCAGTGTCGAACGCCACTCGCGCCCGCTCTCTGAATCGTAGCTTTAAATAGACGCCAGTGGCAGTGGGTTGGTTTTTTTGTTTAGAAAAAAAAACAACTTCATTTTGACTTCAAGTTGTGCTAAGGCTTACTTTTTTGCTCTTCCAGTTACAATACATTCAATTGAGGAAAGATTATATGGCATAAACTAATAACTTTGCGAGTATAATTAATTGTGCAACCCCCGCCACTCACATGACTTCATCCCATCTGCAAGCCAAATCCACTCGTAAGTTTTTCCTTATACAAACCACCACATTCACAACGCCTGGCTGCTCATGTTGTGGAAAAAAAATGTATGCCCGGCTAAATTAATTAACACGCAGATAAGACAGATGTGTCCGAGATTAAGAGTTGAGAAAGAACGCAAGAGGTATCGTCTGACAAAGACAGATGAACAATTTTGGACTAGGCTACTAGTCTCAAGACAAATTGCACTGACGATTACTTTCTTGTGAAGTCTTATATCCAACATTGTACCTGGAATATTTTTACACTTCTCATAGCCTATACTGCATGTTAAGCGTCTGTTGTAAGCACTTCTGGTGAAGAATGGTGACTAACATTTTACGGAAAGTGTCGACAAAGGAATGAGACAGAGGTGGCACTTTAATGTCCACTTTTGTGTCTGGCAATCATCCAAAGCCATCATAACCAAGCACCATATTTGAACAAAGTAACACATAAATACGTGAATAAATTCATTTGTAAAAAAACAACTGTGGTGTTTGATCGTTCCATTAAACTTGCTGTCAGTGCCAAGGTTTTCGTTAAACAGGGTCTCGTAAAACCCGTCAGAGTTGTCGAAACGAAAGTGACGTGCAACAATTTCAGAACGCGAAAATTTGCCCAACTTCGAGCAATCACAGCCTCTCTTATTGCAGTGTCGCGCATCCAGCGGGGCCCCGAACTCGCGCTTCATCAACGTACGGCGCTCTCGCGTCTCTCGTGCCGTCCCGCAATTATTTTTGCTTTCGTACGCCGCGGGTCTCTCACACGCAGGTTGCATAAAAGTACAGCAACCAGTCGGGTAAAAATAAATTGGGGTTACAGCTTTAATAAAACAAAACAATACGTTTGCATGTACAGTACATAACAATCCAGTCATATGAACCAACGCTCCTTTGCTTTGCTGTTTTTGGTGCATTTGAAATTTCAAAACAATCCTGGGACAGTGAAAAAAAAAAGGGCAGTAATTTGTTTTTCCCCATATTTTTTTCTTTGCCCCTGTAGGACCAAGCACACTTTTAGGGTTAATTATATATATTTTAACAAATGTGACTTAATGATATTTAATAAACTTAAAGACAGGATCAGACAAAATCAATCAATGACGCAGCGTGTTAGGGCAACCTTGGAGCTGCTGAAACATCCGAGTCACCATCCCAACTCAATCAAACGCAATGCACTCAAACGGGAGTCCAATTTTTCTGCTTATTTTGTAATATGTGGTTAAACATCACCCCACCCGCTCTAAACGTTAGTCCAAGCCGACATCTGCATCGGCAGCCAAGAATTGTGTGGAGAAAGCTGGCAGGAAGGGTGGGGAGAGGGAGAGGTGAAGGCAGGGGGGGGGACTGCCATTGCGGGCAGCACGAAAGGCTAGCGAGGAGCTCGGTGTTGGGAGGTGCAGGGGCAGGAGGGCGGGATGGAGAGAGTCCCTCCTGGTCAGTCGCCAGCACGAGGTGGACTCTGCTTCCCTTTCCCCCCCAAAAAGCCCTCTTGCAGACGTGCGTGCGTGCGGATGGGCGGGATGGCTGGCGGGCAGACGGGCGGGCGGGGGGTGGGGAGGGGGGGTGCGGGTGGTGAGGGGCTAGGGGCAGGCAGGCCCCGGCGTTCCCCCGACCCCGGTAGGTAACTGCATCGCTGAGCGTCACCGCCCCGTTTTCGCGTCGTTTGTCGCTCAGTTCTCCAGAAAGGAGACGTAGTCCGTTAGCCTCCCCAGCTGCTGGTCGCTGGGCACTGACGGGGCCGGCGGGGGCTCTATCAGAGGGGAGCACGCGCCAAGCATTGAACGGTTAGCTTTTATCCACATTTCTCAAAATAAACGATTGCCGCATAAGTGCAAAAGTAACCATTTATGTACTTTTAATCACAAATTCACCCTTTTCAGTATCAGTGTCCCACAAGGGTAACTCTAAACTTGTTCCAGGCAAGGTCACGGACAATGCAGCCACTGTGAATGAGCTGGTCAGGGATGGCCATCGAGGGAGAAATCCGGAGCTTCAAGCTTAATTTCAGCGGCAAAGTCCGACAATGGAGGAAACTACCACAGAAGCACTTCGGCACCACGGGGAACATCTGAGAGCAGCATCACTGCTCGTTCCGTTGTTTTGTTTTACATCGCTTTTACACTCCAGGGTGTGGCATCCACCAGTCCAGTTGGAAAAGTCACTCGCTGCCTCCGAGCGATTTGCCTTTCTTTAGGAAAAAAATGAATGTACATCACGGGAGTATGTTTGTTCGCGTAGCCGACAACAATTGTAACAAGACAGCGGAGAGCTGCTGCATCGAGATAAATCGCCACGGCACTCTGCCTTGTTCGCTCTGGGGCAAGGACACAGCCACTTCTCCTTACTGGGGAGCAATCACCCTGTATTATGTTTATGTTAAATATTACATTTCTTTTAGTAACAACTATGGACACAATTTTCAAAGTCATTTCACTGGAAGTGAAGGTTACAGAAATTATGCATTTCCATATATTTCTGAAGGCCAACTCCTGCGGGCATGGATTCTTTTTAACTGCCATCTGTATTTACATGCTCTGGCACACTATAAAATGAATTCGCACTGAAAGGCAGTGTACCTGCAGGTCTTGAAACAGCTGCGGGATAAATTTAAGACTCAACGGCAACACTACGTTGTCATAACCTCACTCCTTGCACGTGTCGGCTGAAATGGATGCGAAACGACTGACTGCAGCAGAGGCGTCTGCAACGGACGGTGCTTGGATTTTATGACCAATTGCTGAGGTAATTGTGCTGTACCCTTGAGCAGAATGCATGCAGATGACTGCCTGAAATCACATTGAGCCAATTTCCTATGGAGCAATGACAAGAAATCATAAAAAGAGCAAGCCCAAGCAATGAGGAAACCGTTTCACCCAAGAGGTAATAGAAATTATCTTTTGAGACAAAGCATCACACAAGATAACCATTTTTTTTTTTTACAAAAGCCCAATTAGGTATTGGCAACGGCAGGCCCTGCTGCAGCAGTCAAGGTGACCATAAACGTCATCACATGTTGTTAAAGAGTGCAGCGCTGTTTAATAACCGCAGACTTTCGCTCAATCGCTTCCACACCCCAAGGGGAAACGCTGCAGCGGCAGCGGGCGTGCAAAGTGGAGAAAGGCCGCCCCCACCTGGTTTCTTGGGCACTATCATCCTGGTGATGGAGTCTGCATTCCAGCCTTCTTCCGCTACCGCTGGAGAGGGCGACAATAACAAACTCATAAAGAGGTTAACACCAAGCAGCAGCGTCAAAACACAAACGACAACGAGCAACTACTGAGCAGATCCCCGATTCATGTTGGCGACTGTATCCTGCAGACCAGAGGTCAAATATAATTGTAATTTATATTCGAACTGAATTGCAACGTCAACATAATTGCAATGTCAGCTAACCGTGTGCTGTATTTATTATTATAAATAACCCCAGGTCTGGCGAGTGGTTCATTATCGATAGGTATGGAAGACTGCAAAAGTATACTCTTTGGTTCTTTTGGTAAAAAGTCACGTAGGTAGAAAAATAATAGATCACGACGTTTAGATCGCAACACAAGCAATCGTCATCAGGTGGGACAACCACAGCAAGAAAAAACTGCTAAAGTTTGCAGCAGTTTCTTCTTGCTGTCGTTGTCCCACCTGATGACGATTGCTTGCGTTGCCATCGAAACGTCGTGATCTATTATTTCTCTACCTACGTGACTTTTTACCAAAAGAACCAAGGAGTATGGATTCCTGCAGTCACGAAAGCTTCAAATCAACTACAAAAGTAGGCTACCAAACCGAGGATACAGCAGCTAACTGATTCTGGGACAAGAAAACCCTTACAATATACCCTTACTCTAAAGCTTCAAATCAAGATTGAATAGAACCGTATCCATGCGCGAAATGATTAATTTGCTAACTTTATGCAAAGCCTTCTTAAAGCAATATAATAATTGAATAAACATATTCCAGCACACACAATGTGCAGATGGCACATCCTCGTGTGCACCTCATGACTATGCGGGCAGGAGAGGCTGCTGGTTGGCTCAGTGGGATAATACCATTTAGAGCACTGAACCAATACTGCCAGGATCCTGGGTTTGAATCTGGGTAGCGACTTTGGTTCATCACAATCACAATCATCACAATCATCCATCATCAGCCATGCGAGGTGAGTTGATGGTCTCTCAGCCTGGTCTCCAATGACTTTGACGAAGCAAAAACACAACCTATTGTATTTGTTTTACTTAATTAAAATCTGAGGATTACTGATATGCGATAAACACTCTTTGCAGGAAATACGAAAAATACGTTCTGAGTGTGGATCAAAAAGCTGACTGAAGGGACTAATAATTCGGTGATATCTTCAGGGGCCATCCCGTAACATAGGGCGATTCACTGCTAAGAAGTTCTGATTGGCAACGTTTGTCTCGTAACAATGTGGCGGCATCAGCGCGAATGGAATTGCAGAATAAGGCAAACGAATACGAAAAACCATGCATATGCATGGATTCTACCATACTTTCCTACAAGCATGCATGCTCCGAAGTATTTAAATAGCGATAATACAATGCAAGCCACACAATGAGACAATCTATACGTTTCTATTCATATTGGTTTATCCTTACAATAATTATTGTGCCCTCCCCGCCCCCACCATAGATGATGGGCAGGGAAGGCACCACAGGGTAGCAGCATTCGGAACACGTGTACCTTTCACGGCGTCGGGCACCGCAAGCCCCACGAATGCCGCCAGGTCGTCAGCACTGATGGACGTGTACGCCTGCGCGACCAGCGAGAATGCCCTCTTCCTTGTCTCTTCTGTGAACGAGAGTTGGGGGGGGGGTTATGGATGTTGCCCGGCGTTAGCGCGTTTTTAGACGTTTCATGTTTTGAATCGAGCAGCCGATTTGGTGACGACCATAACAATACACGGTTGTCTGCTTCACAGTGGACATTAAAGATCACGTTACGTCATTCAAAAAAGTTGGCCACTGTGTGCCGGGGGTTTATAATCCAAATTAGAAAAATGACAAGAATAATACTCAAGGTGGATTACGCTTAGAAATCATCGCCCCCTTTCTCCTGCAAAACCTTGGCAGGACCTTCCTTAAAGAGAATCATGAGTCAGTGAAGCTTTCCTGGGGAGGAAAAAATTAATAAAAACAATTGAGTGCGAGCATTCCAAGAATGCATCTGGACAACAGGGTCCATCACAAAACCAACTGACTTGCCACTAGCGGTATTACAAATGTACAAATAGGTAACAATTCATCCCTTCCCCCTCCTTGTGTTTGTCACGATTCAGGGTAACCATTTAAAAACGAGAATCTACTTTCATTTCTTGTTTTATTGTCTCACAAATAAGTTCCATCTTTTAATGTTTTGATTATTCGACTGGAGTAATAGAAATAGTAAATGCAAGTCAAATATGATTACACTAGCAAGTTAATGTAAGTACTGTTAGCAGAACTATGTATTTTAATCAATCAGTGCCTGTCTATTTACTACAACAACAAAAAATATAAAAAAGTGGTTGGCTTAATTCACAATTGCTACATTCAAAAGTCAACATACAATGCATAAATAAGTTCATGTTCATTTGAATAGCTGGTCATTCAACATCAGCTGATGAGTTTAAACCTGGACACATTTGAAACAATCGTGCTGAATGTGGATGTTATGAGTAGCTGAGTCAGTAGTTGTATTTAAAGAGAAGACATGAATGTCACCCTTGTAAAATGCTCATAGGAATACACCAGCCCCAAGCTGTCAAAGTTTACATCCACAAAAAGGCAATTATCATACAAACACATACTTACACATATAAAAATTACATTTAATAGTTAGCGTATTTAAATATAAATCATTGTTGGACGATTTTTATTGATCAGTGTATATACAAACAGGCTCACCGTATTGCCAGTGACTCATTATCATTGAAGTGCTTCCAGTGTCACAATGTACAGTGGCATGAGTCATCCTTTGCTTGCTCATTTAAATGCCCAGTGAGACCAACAAATAAACCCATGCATTGTGAAAATCTGTGACTCAAACAGAACAAGCCATGAATCTTGACTTAAAGCTTTCGTGACTGCTGGAATGCATATTCTATGGGTCTTTCGGTAAAGCCACGTAGACAGAAAAATAATAAAATATCACGACGTTTCGATCACAACACAAGCAATTGTCTTCAGGTGAGAAGACGATTGCTTGTGTTGCGACCGAAACGTCGTGATTTTTTAAAGAATTTTTCAATCTACGTGGCTTTACCGAAAGACCAATAGAAAATCTTTCGGTAAAGTCACGTACATAGGTTCAAAGAAAATAACAAAAAACTACGACGTTTCGATCAGAACACAAGCAACTAACATCAGGATGTTAGTCATCAGGATGACGAACATTTTTGTTGCGATCGAAACGTCGTAGTTTTTTACTCTTTTCTTTGAACCTATCTATGTAACTTTACCGAAAGACCCAAAGAATAAGAACAAGCCATCTGAAAGTCACTGACTGAGGAGGCTATCTATGCCTTTATACAAAATTATATTTAGATTTACAGCCCTCTGTCAATCCACTGCCAGATGAGGGCCTACCCATTCCATGCCGGTCATGGGAGCGATTTGACCATATATCACCATGCTGATAAGTGAGGGTTAACAAAAGGCGAGGAAGGTCGACTTGAGAGCAGTGAAGTAGAGTACAACAGTTCAGTTTATTTTGAATTACCCTGTGAGCCAATAAGCTCTTAAAATCGGGTTTCGTAAACAAAAACAATGGCGTAGCCATGCATACTATAAAACCTGTTATGCGTGGTCACCAATTCCAGAATTACCCAGGTCCAAGCCTGCGTAGCTTCCAAGACCTGACAAGATCGGGTGCATTCCGCGTGATTTAGTCAAAAGCATTTTACAAAAAATAGAAATTAAATGTTATATTTCCATACAAATGAATGCCTTACTTGTAAATGTAAATTTAAATAATAAAAGTGTACCATTTTTGACATTAGTAACTTTAGGAAACAAAACTAAACTAAAAAACCCCAAATAAGGCTTTAAATTTGATTAAAAATATTTTTTAAAGCTATTAAAAGTGCTTACTTAGGTTCATTGTTTTTATGATGTACTACAACCGTCACATCTGGTACTTGGTGCTCATTTAAAACTTTATTTTTAAGCACACTGTTATGTTTCTTTCCTTAATAAAGTAAAGCTCTCCAAAAGCATTCCAACCTACCCTTATCTGCCTTGTTAATCATTTTCATCCAGATCCTAGGTATACATATTCTCAGTTGCATCCCTCCAATAGATATCTCCAACAAATAGTTGATTACTAAAAATAGTTGATATATTACACATACCAATGTAATGACAGTTATATATTTACCGACAGAACAGTTGATGTTACAAATTCAAACAATAAAATTAATCAGAACCAAAGTCACAAACAAAGCTGCATCAATTGCCAGCTGAAATAACACAAGGACTGGCTTTGCCATTATGTAACAGTAAGCAAAAAGATAGACAAGCACGCGTCCACAGATGCATTTGGGATTCCTGCAAACGCTACAGGAGATCACCGCTGCTCACCCCTGAGTGCGTGCAGGATTGGCTGGAGAGCCTCCGACCAGGTCTGTGCCCCGATGGAGCTGTAGACGCCTGGGAAATCGCGCTGCCACATCCGCTGCCCCACGCACCACACGGCCCCCAGCTCTGGGTTCGCCTGCTCACATCACGTCGCGTGCAGTCTGCATCACTTCCTTACAAACTACGGAATACCGGATGTTACACTTGTGAGTGCCAATCTACAATCAAAAATTCAAACTTCTATTCATGTTACATGTTGTCGGCAGAGGGCAATGCAGAAAAATCCGTTGTTGTGCTGTACTATGCTCCGAAGTCTACGTTTCCTGACTTCATAAACCCACAGTGATGAGCAAGGGGAAGTGGTCAAATTTCTATAATGTGCATGGTGTAGGCAGGCCTTCATCCAGCAGTGGATTGACAAAAAGGCTGTTCATTGCTATGATCTTGCTTCCTCCTCTCTCCCATGTGTCCCGGGCCTCACTCGTCTTCCTATTTCACCACCATTCTTAACGTTATGCCTCACTTAAAGCATCTTGCGGTTGCATTTAGAGGCTATATAAACACAAAGTGGCGTTAATGTGGCAAGAGATACCAGCTTCATTAGAGCTCAAATCGCATGCAATGGAAGACACAGACTTTGGAAACGTATTGCACAAGCTTCAACTTGGAATAAAACTGTGCATCCAAATGGTGCAATCACAAGGGGAAAGATAAACCAGGCATATGCTTAAAGCAGTGGACAGTCACAATAATCAGTCTAAAGTTGCATGCGCTGCTAACACACAAAATTGCAAGTCAATACAAGTAATTGCTCGTACTGTATACTGATAGTAACTTTGTTTAACTTTGTGCACTCCTGTCATGATAAACAAAACATATATTACAACTGTTGATTGTACTTACAGTTTTAATTGCCTGAGGGATTCTTTTCCACAGGTACCTTGCATTGTTCCTGAAGAAACAAACGATAATTTGGCAATAAAAAAAACGTCTTGCACATTGTACATCACTGCACATCAGAATGGGACGGCCTTTCATGGCTAGAGGCGACACAGTTATGGTCACAGTAACTTTAAGCAAGTGACCGATGTCTTATGTATTTTTGTTAATTTACTAACTTTGTCATGCTGGAGTGGACAGCCGAATGAGCGGGATTAATTGTAGGTCAAAACTTCAAACGATTCAAAACATTTCCGTCCATCATGAATTCATTTGGTGATTTATAAAACAAATACTTTGGCAAGACATTCAAGAACTGTCAAAGCACTTACACGTCGTTGTTTAAGAGATATAGTGCGAGCAGCTGTCCATACACCTGAGGAGAGGCCACGCCACCTGGAGACTGACGAAGCCAGACAACAACACCACCACCACGCACACAGTCAAAGGCTGCACACTCAGCTCGCGCAGACTGTTAAAGAGACTTAAACACATTTCAAGACACTCTTAGTTCTTTCGGTAAAGTCACGTAGGTAAAAAATTAAATTAAAATTAATAAAAAAGAAAAACAATTAAATCACGACGTTTCGGAGGCAACACAAGCCTCCGTCTTCAGGTGAAACTGTCACAGCAAAAAATCTGTATCACTTGATACAGATTTTTTGCTGTGACACCTGAAGACGCAGGCTTGTGTTGCCTCCGAAACGTCGTGATTTTATTGTTTTTATTTTTATTAATTTGTATTTCATTTTTTACCTACGTGACTTTACCGAAAGAACTAAGAGTATGAATCCTTGCAGTCACGAAAGCTTCAAATCTAGAACCTTTCAAGACCTGCAAGAACCACTTTGGGGTAGTGGGGCGAGCACCACGCCCAGACGATCTTTGTCTCCTTAGTTTACACATAGCACCAGAAACCAATTTACGCCCGAGTAGACCTAGGGAGGCCGCCTTGGCGAGTGTAAATATAAATTTCCACGAATGGTTTGCATGTCCAGAAATACACACGGGGAGCAAATATGCTCCCGATAGCCTTTAACAACAGACTTTCGGAAGAGTGAGGACATTAAGATCTGAACGGCGCCAAAGAACCACCAACAACCACGCTAAACCGCTGCTAACATCCGTGATAAGTGATATCAGAAATCGTCATGTGCCTTCCTTTGGCCGAGTCAGTCTTAACTGAACATGTGTGTTTGTACCAGTACAAACACACATGTTCACACACACGTCTTCTTTTGTATGTTGGAGTTGGGGTTAATTATATATGTTCGTGTCGATGTTAGGGAGCCCGTGGACGGATGCAAGAGAAGTCTGGTGAATTCATGAAATTTTGCCGGCGAATGATTTAAGCAGGCGGTATGTACTGTGGTCCACGGTTTGAGTTCCGTGAAAATATTCGCACCTGTGGGCTTGGTGTAGTATCGCCGCATCTATCATGCAACGTTGACACTGAGAGGCGGCTGGGTAACTAAAGCTTGCACCTATTAAGGCCGACACGGCGCACGAGGGGGGGGGGTGGATGTTTATACACCACACAATTCTAGATTTGAAGCTTTCGTGACTGCAAGGAATCATCTTCTTAGGTTTTTTAGGTAAAGTGACGTAGAAAGTAAAATAAAATAAAAACAAAAATCACGACGTTTCGGAGGCAACACAAGTCTCCCTGATAACGGAGACTTGTGTTGCCTCCGAAACGTCGTGATTTTTGTTTTTATTTTATTTTACTTTCTACACCACACAAGTTAACTCATTTTAGCACACGCTAGACACATAGGAGAGGCCTTTGATGTTGGTCATGTGCGAGAATCGAACTTGGACGGCCAGTTTGGTCGTGCAATCACGACCCCCCTCCCCCATCGTCGACATACCAACAAGCATTGCACACTCACTGCCACACTCCACCCGACACGCGAGCGAGCCCGTGAGAATGACTTGCTCCTCCCCATGCCCCTTCTCCCATTCAATCACCCGCGGCGCGTTCGACCGCACGCCACACCAACACATCGCACCCCCGCGCATCAACCCCCGTCTCTCCTCCATCCGCTAAGAAACTATCGACGTCTGCCCGCGATGCTCGCAGAACCATCCGCGTGCTGCAAAGGCAACGCCCGGGGTCGCGGCTCAGACCCGGGCCCCTCGGCTAGACCCCCCGGCGGAGTTCCGGCGCGACTCCACCCCGGCCAGTCGACTAGGAAAGACCGGTAACCTCGCCGCCTGAGGCCTCATCGGGCCTAGCCGTCAACTCCACCAAGCCCGGGTCGGCGCCGAGCGTCAGGCTCCGTCCGCTGCTGCCCTTCGACGACGACGACGGCGGCGAGGAGGAGGGCATCGCTCACCTCGAGCTCCTGGCTCTCGCACTGCTCCAGGAGTTTGTGGAAGCCGCCCGAGTTGCTCTCAGCCATCACGGCCACTGGCATGGCGGGCGAGGCTCCTCCTCTTCCGGTTCCGCTACAACGGCAAGTCTCGCGAGAGCTCGCGGAGAAGTCTTGCGAGAGTTCAAGGTGGCGGGATGGCGTGGGCGGGGTGGGTGCAAGCGGGGGGGGGGAGATGGTGGGGGGAGGCATCGGTGAGGGTCACGTGACGCCTGCGCGGCCGTGCGAGCACGTGCTCCTTGATGCGGTGGTTACAATCAAAGATTCGTTGCAGCAGCAGCTGGCCGGAGTTGAGCTCCGGAAAACACCCAACCCTGCCTTCCTCCCCGTTGTAGGGGAGGAGAATGGAGGAACTAAACTATAAAACGAAACAATTTTTTATTTTACGAGGTAAGGCCAACTGAGCTATAATAGCTCTTTTTTCAGAAGCGATCTGGCCACAAATGATAGCTCAACTAAGTGGCTTATCATGTGGAAATGTATAGCAGCTAAATAGTCTTAAGTGTACGTTGATAAATGTTAAGGGGAAAACCGGAGGACACGCGGCAACGGGGAGAACATGCATACCATAAGAGGGAGTTCACATCTCGCCACCGTGATCCCCCTACTACCAGAATTACCATCACAACTACCAACATTACCATCACCACCACCTCCACCACTACCATTGCATCCACTATCACCAATTAAGCATATAGACCTCCACTAGCAGCGCCATCACTACTTCCACTAGGAGGGTTATACCACGAAACATTTAAGCCCGCATACAATGATCACCAGCACGCATTATTTGGTGCTGCTGCTGCTGCGTTGGCAGTGGTACTACAGGAGCACAATAAAAACAAACTAAACACATTCCTCAATAAATGCTGCCTCCAAAGGATAATGTTAACAGTAATAGGCGCCGTTTCGAGCGATGTATATTCTTCATAGGACACATTCATGATATTAAAAAAAAGCTTCGTGGTGTGGCCGATCCACACCGCGCCTGCCCGTGAGCTCATCTCATCGCTCCATCTCCCCGGGGGACGTCTCAATCACGGACTGACTCCAATTGTATGAAGCCTACACGGTGCGTGCTTTACCATTTCACTCCTCCGTGTAGCACAGGTATGTAACGAGTTGATGAATTGTCTCTGTTGGATGGCTTCGATAGAAGAATCCGCACTTTTTGTGTTATTACTCGCGTTTGTATTCTCATTTATTCTGTTTCACTTGCCCCATGAGCTCAAGTGTAACATTTGAATGGTGACCATTTGCTTTTAAGGTGCATTTAATTTAACAATACTATACTTTTGTGATTAATGAGTCCTTAAGCATACCTGCAGTACTCCTACCTCTAACATTTGGTAACATAGCAACGTAATTCATGTTAAAGATTCAAGTTGATGTTGTTTAACCAGGTGATAACTCAAGAGAACAGGATAGTCTACGCGATATTCATATATATTATATTTACGTGATATAATAAACAAACAAAAAATGTTATTCAGTACAGCAATTTTGCTGTGGTGGTTCAACCTGAAGACGGAGGCTTGTGTTGCTTCCGAAACGTGATTTAATTGAGTTGCTTTCATTTTTATTTATTTTATTTTTTACCTAAGTGACTTTACCGAAAAAACCCCAAAAAGTATGGATCATTGCAGTCACAAAAACTTCTAATCTAGAAAGGCTAGTCTAATTTGTAGAAGTGACCTGGCTCACCAAAACGACCAAAGCAATAAAGTTAAAGCAAGCACAGCACATCAACAACAAAATAGAAATGAGATCAAATGTCGAAAAGTGCACAAATAAATATTCAACCAAATACGCGACGTCTAATAAAAGTTGGCTCAGATAAATTATTTCAAAAACCATTCATATTAGAATTACGTTATACAGACTTCAACATGTATTTACGATTATTATTGCACTAGTACGGAAACAGACGGGGATATATCAAATAAAATAACAAGTGAAGTTGTCATACAGAATTTACAGCGTAGCTGCGGAGGAGTAACCAAGATGTTTGAAGCAATGGAATGCGATTGTATGTGTCCGATGTGCAATGCACTACAATATTGTAGGGAATCTAAAATATCGAAAGTTTTGGTCGTAAATGAACACTTTGAATGGGTATGGGCTAAGTTATGTGTACGCATGTAAGATAAACTTGGCCTCGTGAGTCTCCCGCATAGTTGAGAGGGTAATAAGCCGTATTGAAGTAAAGATTAGTGATGAATGGAATAGTTTGGAAGATAAAGCACCTGGTGGAATGTAAGATAATATTTAATGAATCCAAATTAGTTTTTGAGGTTGTCAGCATAGTCTCGGATAAGCGTAAAATTTGGAGCTATCATATCTGTCCATACAGATGAGAAACAGGATTGATTTCAAAACAAAGTTTCCAACTTCATTCTTATTTTTTATTAAAAATTTCAATGGGGAAACATTTTCAAATGTTGAGCAGCGGAGAGGTCATAGACAAAGTGCAATGGCTTGGAGCTGTAGCAGAGTTGGGATTTATAAAAGTCACGATTTTGAATGTTGGCATTCAGGTGGAGTTTCAAAGCTATAAAGTGTATTTGTATTGGTTTTAAAGTAATCTTGAAAATATAATAGTACTGTGCATTGTCTATTGAAAATCCTGGGGTAAAAGATATGCATCTAACAGGCCTGACTGACAGGTTCGCTGAAGAAAATCCTGCTACGTGTTCCAGATTACGCATATGCCCAAGGCTTTTCAGCTGCGTGTCCAAAACCGCTACAAGGTTAATTTTCGCACTCGGCACACCACATTTAGTATACGACTAGAATTTCGGCGGCGTGCGACCATCCTGCGGGGGGTTTCTCCGTGCTTCGCCCCCACTGATGTTCTCTTCTTCCCCCTCTGCCCCCCATGTGTGCAGATACGCCTTACTCTATTGCATGTAGGGCGTGTAGGCATATATGCTTACAAAATAAATGTCTTTTTATAATTTAGTTGACGGACAAACGGAATGCCGGGCTTTTATAATCGAAGGCTATTGCTACTACTCATGTGCCTACTCGTCTATCAGCGACCCAAAAACTATTGATACATTTTGCTCTGCACAGGTTGATGTACTCAAAAAAGTGTTCCCCAAAAGTTTACCAAGATAGGAGTCTAAAGTTACGGTAATTCCATTGGTAGGCAATCGTTTTATTAATAATTTAGATGTGTTGCCATGCTGACATTTAAATAAATGCTTAATTTTGATTACAGTAATGTGTCGTTTTCATGCATAAAAATACAATTTTTTAAAAGTGTGCATCTATTTTAGCAATGCAACTTTTCGGTTCATGTATTTCATTTTTTTTGCGGAGAAACTGATCTATTTATTCCAGATTTGAAGCTTTCGTGACTGCAATGATTCATACTCTTAGTTTTTTCGGTAAAGGCACCTAGGTCAAAAATGAAATTAAAATTAATAAACATTTATTTATGATCTATGATCTAAAATTAATTCATGATCTATTTATGACCAATGAAAATGAGCAATGCGTTTATTTTAAGTGTAAGCTCTTGACGTTCAGGGCAACGATCCCTCTTTATCGCAGATGTCTCGTGTTCAGAGCATACATAAGGTTTATTGCCCCAAACAAAAAGAGTGATTTCCCGTTCAAACAAGAATCGAGGCGGTGATAATCTCATCTTTACAGCGCTGAGCCAGTTGGGTAAATTCCGCATTCCGATGGCGGGGGCGAATACATCGATAGGACACCCACTGTTGACTCCTCCGCAAAGTGGTACTTATTTAGTCGACCCCGTCGGGATGATGTGCTGAGTCAACCCCCGAATCAGAATTTGAATCTCGCAACCCTCCTCTTCCCTTTGATTGCGAGGTGCCCACCCCTGGCTCCGTGTGGCGTCGATTGCCAAAATCAGCGAGCTTCACTCATCCCGTGGGACCCCCCCCCACCACAAAAGCCATCAAAACGGGTTACAATTCAATAAATTAACAAACTCAAAAGGGCAATATATAAATTAATAAAATCACAATTTTGATTTCTCCTGGAGGAATCTGACGAGATGTAACGCTCGTTTTCACAGATGGTCCAGTAGATGTGATTTAGGAACGTAACAACGAAACAAAAACACGACAGGGGAGAGTGCAAAGTACGGGAAATAAAACCAAATCAACCCCCCCAAGAAAACATACCAATGAAACTAAAACCACCCTCATCCTTCGCAGGCAAAGTCCAGCGAGGTATTCAATAAAATACACACTGGTGTGCTGTTCTTGTAACAAATGTTCACGTTCTGTTTACGTGACAAACCTTACTAATTGGCTGTGTCGGGTGGTGGCGGTTTTAACGACATATTTACGCGATTTAACCCCAAAAAAAAGCCTGTATCATGGATATTGGTCGCGAAAGCCTTCTTACGTGTTAAACCAAAAACAAAATAACCCTCTGCTCAAAAAATAAATAACGAAGTGCGTTCATAACGGGACAAGCAAACAACAACACGCGGACGGGCGGGCGGGCAGCAGCAAGCAGCACCACCACCACGCGCCCGCATTTCCCACAGCGCATCAGCGGCGCCGCGCGCTCCCATTGGCCCACGCCGGGGGGAGGGGAGGGGGCGCCGGGGGAGGGGGCCCGGAGGCGCCGCCGCCGCTGCGGCAGGCGGAGTCCGCGCGACGCCTGCGGGGCGGGGGGGGAGGAGGCTCCTCCCCCCTGATTGGCGGGCGCCCTCCCCGGACTTGACCAATCGGCGGCCGCCGGCGCTTTCGCGTCCGCTGTGGGGAAGTTGTTGAAGCGGCGCGCGCGGCCGCTCCGCCATTGCCACCACCGCCCCCCCCTCCAATCCCCCCCCTCCAACCCCCCCACCACCAACCACCACCTCCTCCTCCTGCTGCGATCGTCGCTCTCCATGTCGCGGGAAAGATAAAAAAAAGGTAACAAAAAAAAGACGACTCGGCCGCGTGGTATCTTCTCTCGCTTCTCGTCAACCTTCAACCTCCCAGAATAGCGGCAGACGCGCGCCGATTTAGTTGGGGGTCGATTGGCCGAATCCCATCGTAGTTGTAGGGGGGAGGAGGGAGGGAGGGGGTGGTGGGGGGGGGCTTTGAGGGCTTCGTCCTGGCCCGGGGCTCGTGGCCTCTCGTCCGGCAGGGGGAACTAGCCGAGGCCGTGGTCTGACTAGGCCGCGTCAAGGTTCCTCGAACGATGTTCGCCCCGCGGCAGATTTGAGGCCCTGCGGCGTGTGCGTGCCGCTTGCGAGCTCGGTACGGCCTCGCTAAGCGCTGGGGGAGATGGGCAGACTGCCTCGGGTGGAGGTGGAGCGTGTGGAAGGAGCCTTGGACGTGGGAGATGAGGCACAATAGAGCGCTGTTGAAGCGTGCGCCTTCCCTTAATTAGCAGCAGACGGTACCACCGCTGCACACAATGCGTGGCCGTGGTAAAACAGTACACTGCAATACCACGGTGTTGTACCGCAATAGAATAACGCAGCATTAGTCTAGCATGCTCCAGTTGGAAAACAGCACCACGGCACAATAACATCGCAATGGGATGATGCCACAGTGCAAGACGACATCACAAAGCAAGAACTATCAATCGAAAATATCACGTTACTAAACCCGAACATATTAACGCCGTATTACCACGCTGCAATACCGCAGTACAATACAAAAAAAACACCCCAGTATATACAAAAAACACAGTACGGCATAAATTTTGTTTAACCTAAATTGTTGTTGAACACGAAGGGACATTGCAAATGATTCGTGTTAAGTGAGAGCGGATTAATCGCAATGGCGTGGGCAAGCCACCATCCAGCAGTGGATGAACAATGGCTAATTGCGGTACATCGTGGTGTGATGCATGCAAAGTCCTGGATGAATCGTTAGGGGTTGTTGGCCACGAAGGGTCCTGCTTCTTGGGGTATTTGTTCGAGTGGGAGCAGGAGAAATGTGTGGGATTGTAGTAATGATGGTCTCCGTATTGTTTACCGTGCAAAAATCCAGGGCCTGAGCAAGCGTAAGGATTTCAACGTCTAAATATAGGAAAACACGGTCTACGATATTGTGTGTACAATCGATATGAAAGTCGAGGAAATGTGTTAATTGAACAATTAATATTCAGCTGATTGTTGCAGATAGAAATGTGTAAACCTTATTATACGTACCTATTTAAAAAACACTAAAAACTTATCAGTGATATTTACACTTTGCGTTAAAACTCGCCGAACGTTCAAGCCGTCGACTGAGACAACCTCGTTTACTTACTATCAACTACACTACTTACTATCAACCACGCTACTATCAACCACACTACTATCGACCACGCTATTTGTCAGCGCGTACTGTACATCAACACGCGTGGTGCGTTTTGTGCTCGCGTTTGTTTACCACCTCCCCTCCCGCACAACGCTGGCAGCGGTGTTTCTCGTCCTTTCTCCACTCTAAATAAAGATTTATCCGATTGATTCGCGCACTGCCACGATACGCTTCGTCCCAAAGTTGCCTTTCCCCAAGTTCTCGTCCCTGAACCTGGCTTTGGTCTCCCACGAGTCCGTCCCAGTCTCGAGCACGTTGAGCGATGTCGCTTAATTGGAGATGCGGTAACAATGGCGACCTGCGTGGATCGATGCTCGCGATAGAAGAAGTCCTTTGTATGTAGTATTTACAATAACATTAATTGTGTTTTTTATTAAAACGTTACCATTGTTTTAGTAATATTCTTGCAAGGACACCGCTAAAGTTATTCATTTGTGCTGTATGATGGTAGATGTGCAACTTTAGCGTGTGTGTGTGATGTAGCTACTATTTGTGTGGTTGCGTTCGTTATAAGTAAATAGGATGTTTAAAACGCAGACTCGCGCAGTCATGTACACTTTCTGCAACATCCATTGGGCAGTAGATGCAACATGGTTATATGTATCCGTTGATTTCGTTTAAAGTGGGTAACATTGATTTCCAAAATGGTATTGATCTCTTTACGTGTCGTAGCTGATTATTTTTTTATTTAGGTAGCTTTTTTATAAACTTAATCGTACGGAATCCACCACGTCACTTGAACCTAGTCACTGCATATTAAATTAACTTATTTGTGAAAATATAAAGAACGCATATATGTGTATCCAATTAATAAATACGAAAGGTTTTTAGAACAATGCATAATGTTTATGCACTCTATACATTTTCCAAACCATTTACAATCAAATAGTACTTATGCAAACAAATACGTGGCTTGGAAACCTTTTCCCGTTCCGATGATCTACACGGAACCGGAAGAAAACCAGAGGTAAACTAAAATCAATAACTTTTTTCGGTAGCGAGGCTTCCACAAGGCCAATGCGGGAGGAAGTGTGGCACAGATTGGCGCCAGCTCCCATAGAGTGCGGTCGTGTCGCTACAGTTCTCTGCGTTGAGGACAATGTCTTTAAAAACAACGGCGCTATGCCTCTAGATAAAATTAACTCAACCTCTTGCACATTCCGAGATTCAGCAATGATGAACGGACCCACCCTGCAACTTGCAGACGTCTCTGAACGGAAAAGGGTTAAGTACGTACATCGCTATACAGGTAGTCTTCTACTTACAATGGAGATGCGTTACGACGACCCCATCATAAGTCGGAAATATCGTAAGTCGAAGATGGCCTAGCCTACCCAGGAGTCTTAAAGAATGGTGATAATTTAGCAAAACAGAGCAATTTACAATACCGTACTGTATAAACTATATACTGTATGTATTTATTCATTACAATACTGTATTGCACAGTAATATGTAAAGAAAAAAAAACCAAGGTCAATTCTTAGCCTACCTATATGAACTGCAATTTAATAGAAAGTTTTTTCAGGAAACAATCCTATCTGCTATAAAAAAAACTTTTAACATGCATTGAACGTATCGTATCTTGGTAACCTTAAAATGAAATCGCTAAAGCTACGTATCATACATGCATTGAACGTACCGTATCATATAGTACTGTACTCACCAAGATTCTGTCCGTCTGCATACTTGAACGATGTTAGGTTGTTGATGGCAATTTTGTCGTATCGCCATCGTAAGATCAAAATATCCTAAGTCAGACCATCGTCACTCGGAATACCTGTACCCTCCACACTTACCTCCCCAGCCATGGCAGACGACAAACGTGACTAACGAACTTGTGCTGTTGCAGGCGACACCGATGATGGCCGCCCTCACCACCGCCGTTGCAACCACCGCTGCCAGTCCTACGCAAAGCTGAATGAACCTGCGCCCTCCGCTACCTACCTACTACATACCTACCTCCTTTCTTCCCGCGTTACGAGACCGGGCCGCCAGCAAGCATGATGATGAGCAGTCCAGGCCAAGATCGCTACGTGCACGTGCTGTACAAGGCGGGCGATGGCAGTGGTGGTGCGGCTGCGGCGGCACACATGCACATGCACGGTCTGGGCGGTGCGGATGCCTGTGCGGGACCTGGGATGCAGGTTCCGGGTGGGGAGCGCATGCACATGTCGCTCACCCCTCGTCACAGGTGAGTGCTGCATCGTCTGGAGTGGCCGTAGTTAAACCATGGTCCTTGAAAAGGACCATGGACATTCAATACGACTGAATATAAATGGATCACCCTGTATGTGCTTGATCTGTTTTGAATATCAGAAGCTTAGTGGTATTAGGAGAGTCAAAGATTACCGGATGACCACATTTCTCTGAATGGTCAGATCTATAAGTTAGTACTTTGATGAGATAGTGACTGGTAATAGGAGGAGTTGTTGTAGGCTTGTGTGCTGCAAGGTATACGTTTGAACCGTGATGTAGGGTTTTCACCACCCACAATGCTTGCGATTTTCTTTGACTTGCAGGTTCGGCCGGATTGGCGGTGGCGGACCCTTTGCATTTGATGGCACCGAGGAGGATGACCACAATCCGACAGAGGACCTAACAGAGGGATGCCTCATTCTGCAGCACGAGCTCATGGTTCCAGATGACATGGTGCGAAGTGGGGAATGGGGACTACAGGGTCTTCTGGTAGCCTTATTAATGGTGGTGGTGGATCATGTAGAGGTGGATACATTGTATGACACGTCCACCTGCAGAGCAACAAGGTGTTGCCTGTAGGAGAGGGCACAGGAAGTCGGTTTCAGCATAACATGGTGATTGATGCAAGGGTTGGTGGATCATGCATATTGGTGAAATTTCCAACCCGCTAGGCTACAAGTTAGGCAGAAAATGGCAAAACAGTATTTTGGTTGCTGAACCCATTTGTGTACACCTTGGAGTGTTTTTACCTTTTTTGGTTTTTTTTTAATTGGGTACTGCAGTTTTTCATCGTTTATTCCAATTCACATTACGAGAATTGGTGTAATATCTCATACAGTACTCAACTGGAAAATGGTTTAAAGACTCAATGAGGCTTGCTTAGATAATGGTTATCATGACCCCATATGGTTGTGTGGATTTAGATTATTTTCCTGTATATATTTTCTCAGCACTCTACTTTTATCTCACACAGAAGTACTCAAAGCAGAAATTAGCAGAAGGTTAGAAAAATATATATTTTTTTGATATATGAGACATTCTTGAGTAGTTTACATGTGATGAGTGCAACGATTATGGATGTAAAACTGAAGTTTTCTTATAATCCCATTTGTGTCTAGGCACAGCACTCCATAGGTGACTTGAACATGTACAGCGACACAAGGGTGAAGGAGGAGAGGAAAAGGCAGGTTCCCAAGAAGAAGGCCAAACGGAAGCCACGAGCGTCGAAGGTGCTTGTTTTAAATTAAATATTTACTGTTTCATACATTTATTAGAGCGGGGTGGTTAGCGGAGTGGATAGCACACCGTGTTACGAACCCGACGACCTGAGTTCGATTGCCAGGCATGGCCAACCTTGGTGAATGAGTGATCTCTAAACAAGTCCTGGGCCCCATTTCTCACAGCATCCTGCGATAACCAGTGTGATTGATGTATGGTCAAAAATACAGTCACGACTTGCGTGGTGCATGAAAGATCCATCCGATACTGGATTGAAGAGGATTGTAAGAACTACTTTGTACAAATTTAACATTTCCTAATGATTCAGTTCATTGACTTGCTGAGGCTTAACTGGAAAATATTATAGTTACGGATTTTGACCGTGAATCACAGGAACAAATTTTTGAAGATCTCACCACTCTCATCATTATTGGTCCATGTGTTTTTTTTGCGCTCACGGTAATTGATGGTCAACAACTCTTTGTTTTCAGGGTTTGGCCGGAGAAGGAGGGGAGGATGAGATTGGAGTCCCAAAGGGCACGAAGAAGTTTGTGTGTGAGCGCTGTTGTGCCGCCTTTCGCACCAACTACCACCTGCAGCGTCATGTTCTCATTCACACGGGTAAGCCATCGGACTCAAAGAAAACTTTCAGGCTGACCTGGACACCCTATCTCGGGGTTTGGGAGCTTGCAAACGTGCAGTCTTGATGAAACCAGGTCTGTAGCTTTATTTCATACAGCTTGGGGACACATTCTGTCCTTCAACTTTGAAACTGGCCAAAAACAATATTTATAAAAGCATCGCTGCAAGCAACTTAGCTACATTAATCGAATACTAGAGGGGAATATCCTTTTTACTTGGCAACAACATTGTTTCAGTGTTTGTGTGCTCAATCAGTCACCACTGTCACTGCAAGAGCCTCTGGCAGTGGGGAAAGTAACTGAGGTGTGTGTTCATGTGTGGCCTGCATTAAGCATTTGAATTTATTCTTGGGCCCTCTGCAAAGAATTTTTTTTACAAGAATACCCTTATATCATGCTGGTCGTTTTTGGATGCACACTCGCTGTGAGTGGTAATTTGGGCGCTCTGTTTTCCTATGCAAAACAAAATACTCCTTAAATGGAATTGATCATATATATTTTTTTAAACATCCTGGAAAAAATCTTCACGCTCAAGATTTTTTGGATAAATAAAATACATGATTCTAAATGTAACAAGTTTGCGGTGTGGTATCAAATATGCCGCCCCTAGGAGTGAAGTATTTTTTTATGCTCGTGTGTAAACAATACCAAATTTGGACATGACCCAAGTGACTCGGTGCTGCAGACGATGCGGCTGTACTCTGCTAAGTGCTTCACTCGGGTCTTGATTGGTGCTGCTTTTAGGTACGAGTGGTACATAATACATTTTGCTGTCGTAATAATTATCCTCATTTCTAATTGCGTTTACATTTGGCTTTGTTTTTATTGTCACATGATGTACATTATGTAGGCAAAGATTAATGCCTCCCCAGAGAGCGACGTGATGAATTACTGTGCAACCTTGATCTAACATTCAGGGCACTGGAAAAAAAAAAACATTTGAGTCCAGGAATGCCATTTCCTGCCATAAAATCCATGCTGTCATTTTGTCTGGCTCTGCTTCTTTTTCTCACTCTCATTGCCTCTCCCATAATTCTCTCTTCAAAGCTTCTCTCCTCACTCTATACCTCTATTGCAGTGTCAGCTTGTCACTCCATATGTACTCTTTGGTTCTTTTGGTAAAGTCACGTAGGTATAAACGTTTCGGGCGCAACACAAGCATCCTTCATCAGGTGGGACAACCACAGAAAGAAACAATTCAGCAATTGTTTGTTGCTGTACTTTTTGGTTTTTTAAATTGCTGTGGTTGTCCCACCTGATGATGGACGTTTGTGTTGCGCCCGAAACGTTGTAATTTATTTTATTTTCTACCTACGTTACTTTACCGAAAGAACCAAAGAGTATGGATCCCTGCAGTCACGAAAACTTCAAATTCCAAATCACTCCATATGTCTTTGTGCCATGTCTCTCTCTGCTTCTCTTCATACATTTCCGTGCCATATCTTTCTCTTATCCATTTCACTCTGTCTCTGTGTGTCTGCTTTCTCTTCTTGCATACATTTCGTATATCTTCTCTTTCCAATACTCCACGCATTTCCTGTGCTGTGCCCATATTCGCCTTCACTCCCTACGTCCCTACAGTGTGCCTCCAGTTTTCTCTTCATGTGGCCCAGTGCTCACAAATGACGCCGCTACTCTTGACGCATCGTTAGCGAGTGTCGGGCCATGTGGGAGGGAGTTGGAGGCGATGAATTGTCACCTTCCAGTGAATTGTCACGATTCAGAGTTGGGATTTGTTTGAAGAATCGGTCCTTGTTTGTCCTCTTTTTACAATCATGTTTATAGTTTAAAAAATTCTGTACCTTGTGTACAGTTTAGTTCGTACCATTCGCCTACATGTAACAGCATATCAGTTGCATGTACATTTAATGAATGACAAACGCACATTTCAATGTGGTGTTGTAACAATTAATTTAAATAAATTATTTCTTGCCAAACGTGCGTATAGAACGTATCTTTGTTCATGGAATGTTTACCGCATCTCTCGGCGTTCTTTTTAAACTCCTCGCGGACAACTCGCTCGACTTTCATTCACTTTTATTTGTTAAACACCATCCGTCTCCTGTTGCACGTGTCCAGGTGAAAAAGCGTACCAGTGCAGCCAGTGCACCATGCGCTTCATTCAAAAGTACCTTCTGCAGAGACACGAGAAGATTCACAGTGGTAAGCCCTGCAACCCGTACCCCCATTGTTACTCCGAGCATTTGCCTTTAGCCCGTGCCCTTTGTGTTGCTGCATCAAAAAACATCCTGGCCTCCGAGCCGCTTCGGCCAGCTCTGCAAACCCAGAGAGGAGCCGCACCTACAACTCGGTGTTATAGTAGCGGTGTCGTAAATACGGAGGTAGTGGAATGAGTTTACGACCCTATTGCTCTTTGAAGCCAAACAACCAGGGGGTGGTGGCAGACTTGAGCAGGAAGAAGGGAGATTGCATGTGGGTACAACATTTTTTTGCAGTGCATGCCTGCGTCGTCGTAGCTTTACATGTTAGGCATTGGGCAGCACCATCCCATGAGCATCAATAAAGGTCACTGAAGGTCTGTACATTCGATAACCCTGCCTCAGTATATTTAGTGAGGTTATAGTTAAGTTTTAATACATTATAAACTGATTGGAGCATTTATGCAGTGATTGGCGCATTGCACTGTGAACCCAACGAGCTGAGTTTGATTACCGCTCACAGCTAACATCAGTCACAAATGATATCTGAATTGGTCCTGGCCCCGTGCCTTCCAACCCAGGCCGACCAGCAGGGTGAAGTATGGTCAAACAACCTCCATTGACCAACTCTTGTGTGGCAACGCCTTCATCTTGCGGGATTGATCAAAGGGCTGTTTGTTTATTTATTATCTAACTTAAACCCTAGAGTCGAGTGCACCAAAACAAAGCAACGGCTAAACTGAAGCGGAAATTCAATGCAAGTGAATGTAGCACGAAGGAGATGGGTCCCTAAATTTTGGCCCCCGTCCGTCGCGTGCAGGAGAGAAGCCGTTCACGTGCGAGCAGTGCGGGATGCGCTTCATCCAGAAGTACCACCTGGAGAGGCACAAGCGGACACACAGCGGAGAGAAGCCCTACGAGTGCGACTACTGCCACCAGGTACGCAAAAAACACTCGTGGGGTGGTATGGCGCAGAGGAGATGGGTTGGTAGTGGGTAGGTACGTTGCTTACCTGTTCGTACGGGATATTTAAATGTTTATCTGTTTGCATTTTCTCCAGTTTCCTTTCGTACGTCAGAATACAAAGGAATTGGCCAGGGTGAAGCGGTGACATTGCAATAAAAACCTGGTTACCTATTATGCCTATTTACCCGGGAGAACCCCACTGAGTTTCGTGACTTTTTCAGGAGAATCCTACCAATATTTCGCAATAGTTAGAGATGATTGCATATTCCAATTGAGTCAATTTGCAGGTCATTTTCAAATTTGGACCGTGACACCGGCACACAGTGGCTTACCATTGTGAGTGACGTTGCAGAATCTTTACAGGCCACCGAGAAGCAGACGACTTATATTTTCATTGTTAATACAACCGCAGTGTTAATTAGGACGGCACGCTGGATTCGAATCGTTAACCTCCGCAACAAGAGGGGAATCCGCTGCCGCTAGGCTCCGTTGCAGTGTCACTGGCCTGAGTTGGATTTCGAGCCATCGTTAGCATCTGTGGCAAGTGATGTCTGAACCAGTCCTTCACCTGTCCGCCCTGGCACCAGTCCTCACTGACCAGCATAGCAAAATGTTGAAATTACAACCCCCAACAGAAAGATGTGGGGAGGCCTTCATTCAGCAATTGATTAACAAATAGGTTTCAATTATAATTCAGGAATAGGCCAAATGAATCGATGCAGAATGCTGAGAATGGGTGATATGTTGCAGATAATTAAGGGGACTATCTGAATTGGTGAGGGACCAAAGATCTTCAAAATTTCAGATCAGGACTCACATTGGCTGGTATTTAATTGTGTTATCACGCTGCACTGTCTCACACCAGATAAAAAAAAAATCAAGTTATCTACATTATGATTACATGGGTATCAGATGGAGACGATCATGATGGCTGTCGTTTTTCTGTTACCGCTCTTGCGCAGTATTACTCTCGCACGGACCAGCTCGCCAAGCACAAGCGTATGTGCCACGAGGGGCCACTCGCTGGCAAGCATGACATGAATGCGGGAGACTTCACTGCCGGCATCAACGGCGGCATGGACGCATTGCAGGGGACCACCCAGGGCCCCCGGCGCTGGAAGAAGAGGGCGTCGGGCACCGTCGCGGCAGATGGTTCCGCCGGGCCACCGGCTTCGGGCCGTGGCAGCAAGAAGAAGAAGAACACCGCGGGTCTTCCCGGCGGTAGGTACACGGGCGAGAAGCGGCTCGTGAACGTGGAGTGCATCATCGAGATGGGCGGACAGCTGGAGGATGGCTCGCTGAACCTCGTCGACATTAGCGAGGATGCGCTGACGCCAAAGCTGGTGCCGAAGAAGGCGAATCGCGGGCGCCGGCGCCGGGCCTCTCCTGAGCTCAGCCGCACCGTGCCCATTGACGCGCTCGCGGTGATGCACCACGAGCAGCACAAGGGCGCGCTGCACGACGAGGATAAGCTGCTCGGAGACCCCGGTGCCATTGTCGCCACCGATGCCGATGGTGACAAGTCGTCGTCCGAGCCGGCGAACAAGCTGCAAGCACATGCTCAGCAACAGCAGCAGCAGCACGAGACGAGCGGAAACACCTATGGCGACGCGATGCAGTTCCTCAAGAAGCGGCGTTACCTGCAGGCGGCGAGCAACGGAAACTGCGGTGGCGGCGCGAGCGGCGTGAACGTCGGCGGCGTGAGCGTCCTTAGCATCAGCACTTCCCCGCGCGTCGCCCCCGAGCCCATCATGGTGGTGTCCAACCAGTCCATGATGGACGACGGCCACTTGCAGGTGGCCTCGATGGAGGTACCCAGCCTGATCTTGGACATCAAGGCAGACCCGGACAAGGTCGGCTCGGGTATTCCAGACGAGGTGCTGCAGACAATCCTCGACCACTACTCGGCCAAGGATGACTTCGGCATGGGCGACGGTCTCCACGAATCGGCGCACCGCGACGCGGCCGACGTCACGTCGCAGTCGGCGTCACCGGACAAGGCCGCGATGCTGCAGGAGTATTACAAGTACCTGCAGCAGGCTCTGGACCGCAGCAGTAAGAGCGACCATCAGGCGGCAACGACGGCCACCGCGTTGAGTTCCGGCGTCGGGGTTGGGGTCGGCGTGGGCATCCCGTTTGGGCAGCTCGTGTCGACGGGGCGGCACGCACACGGGGACGTGAGTGCCACCCCGGTGTACTTCAGTGCGCCGCATGAGCCCTTCATGTCGCACCACGTCCATCATCACCACCACCACCACAACTTTGGCTCCTCGCTATCGGGCGAACCGTCCTACCACACGGTGCCCGCCGCCAAGCTGCAGCCGTACGGCATGGGCGTAGGGCAGGGGTTCACGTTCGCCGAGTCGGCGCGCGACCTCACCACCCTCGCGCACGAGTTCCTTGAGCCGAGTGGCGATAAGAAGGGAGACGAGACCTCCGGGTACGGGCTGGAAGACCTGGAGCACGTGCTGCCATCGCCGTTCTCAGCAGTGCAGTCGAGCAAACAGACGTTTGGTCGCAAAACCAAACCTGCGAGCCCCACCATCCCGTTCTAGCGCAAGCCGCTTCAACCTGCTGGTCCCTTGCGACCTGGCCACATGGCACGAGACATGCCCAATCTGGTCGTGCGTTCAGAATTTGAAGTCGACACTTTGATGCCTTAACACTCAAAGCAGTTTTTATTACTTTAGCCGGTCTATTTTGCTGGTTCACACTACACCTGTGGGTTTACCGTATGCCACTGATGGGGAGCTCACAGATGTGCATTTTCTTGCCTTATTAACTGGGGGGGGGGGGGGATTACGTTTCTCCTGTTTGGAGTATAAGCAGCCTGTATTGCATCGGCAAGAGCGTCTTAGTTTTTGTACCCGATGGCTTTTGTAACTCATTTGAAGACACTGTAAATCGACATGAATGATATTTGAAGCATTCGGAACTGCAAAAATCGCCGTGCTGCAACGTATTGGAGAAGACTCAAGATATAGCAATATGGACATGTTTGTTTGTTATCATCACTTTATCATGTTTTAATACAACTGTGGTCTCCGGTTGCCACCTGTTCCCAGTGTTAGGCCCAAGATTTTTTTTATTTCCTGTGCGCGCTAATGTCCTGGGTTTGTGTCTGCTGCAGCAGACTATTTTACATGCTGCTCGTGTATAAATCAACGCAGTGGTCCAGATCACGCAGCCACCTGCTATTTCCTGATCAATGTGTCATCAAATTATAAACTAATCAGCCTGCTGTAAAGTGCATTTCATAGGCCCAGTGGCAACCCTGAGGGTAGCCGATTTTATACCAGTTATATAGCCTATATCCCAAATGTGAAAGCTTATACACAATAGGTGAAATTAATAGTAACCTCCCCTTGTATTATCACCTCTGTCTTTAGCAAAAATAGTTGCTTAATTCAGTCTCAGCTTGCTACATAAACGATAATTGGATTAATGCTTACTTATGATGTACATGTTTATATGGTCTGGCAGCATGCGCAGGGAGAAACAGAAAGTGGTCACGTGTTAGGGGCTTTAAGTGGCACAAAGGTGACAGCTTTAGAGTGACGAGTAGACTGGTCGAACATGATTAAACAAGGGTTGCTCACTTGCACAAATCCATCATTGTGGCGTGGGAAGTTGTCAACCTTTCCATATTGGTAGCTATCGGCCACTACCGATGGGGGGGAAACAATTTTTCGTACAATATAAAAAATATCATGCATCTTCGTACATTTAAACCATCGTGGCACCCGACAGGAAATTTTACATGGTTTGTTTGAATTTCATTAAGTATTCCCGTTGAGTTATATAAATAATCTACTTCAATATTCGTGTTTTATGCGCATATACTTTTGTTAATAATTTTACTACATAGCAGTGGAGCAGAGGATGAGTCGATGACACGGGGTGAAAATGGCGATGGGCGCCTTCTTGCCCTCTCTTTCCAAGCCCTTTGGGCAGCGCAACCCATCACGCGCGAGTCGCTGGAACCGATCTCGAAGCCTGGCAGTTGCTGCGTGTGGGAGGCACCAGCGGCACCGACGACCGAATACTGGACGCGTAGACCGACCTGCGTCTTGCCGCACGACCGTTGCCCAAGACCTAAATCTTGGGCCCTGTCGGGTTCAGGAGCGCTGGGATTCTGCACAGCTTTCCAGACGATCATTCTGAATATTCAGGGAACATGACGACGCCACAGGGGAGACGGGGTTGGTGAAAGAATGTTTGTTTTCTTTCCCCCCCTCTCCCTGCGGAGAGAAACCGTTTCGGAGTCGCCTCATCTGTCTGCTGTTCCCTCCCCCCAGTTACACAGTGCCTCTCTCGTCCTTTTGCAACTCGTATGCATAGCATTGGCTGGCAAAACTGGCCCATTCAGTGTTCCACAAATGAAGTTCTTAGCCGTCTGGAGTAATTCAAAAGTCAGAGTACTGTGATTATAAAACTGTCCTGGTTGGTGAACTTCCACAAGACAAACTTGCAGTGCCTTTGCGTTTCTGTTTGAGAAACTCGGCTGAATGTTTAACGCTATACGTAATCTTTTTTTTTTAATTTCTGTACTATTTTGCCCATTAATATTTTATAGTAATCTGCAACAGCTTCTGCAGAACTGTATCTGCGTGCGGAGACATTTTCAGAGTCTGTGAAAACGTCCCACAGAAGCTGTATTTGAGGAGTTGAGCGGGTGTGAGATGAGCGCGACGTGCGGCACGCACATTCAAAAGCCAAGCTGTGTTTGATGCGGCCATCTACCACAAGCGGCAGATGAATTGAAATGCTGTCCAGTGAGTGAAGCAAGCCACAAATTCATCGGTGTGGAGCCTTAAGTCGGGTCGCTGGCGTCCGTTTTCCCGTCGACATTGAACTAAACCGGCAGTTGCAAGGGACAAAGTGTGTAACGTGAAGTATTTTTCAGCGTGCGTACGGTCAGCAGCATTCAGGTTCCGGGGCGAATGTTTTTCTTAAACAAGGTAGTCGTAGACAGGATGTCGGATCAGCTGTGTAGTCATGTGCTCAATGTCTATGCAGTTCATTCAGTTGACCGTTGGCTGGTAGACTGTTAAATTGCAGTGTTTGAATAATGTTGTTCCTATGCAAGCTTATTATTTCGTTCTTATCTCATGGTACCTGATGACCGATGTAATGTATTACATTGTTAAATGTGGAGTCACTACACGCAGTTACACTATTGCTAGTGGGTCCGCGCTGTGTTTCGGTGAAGATAACTCGCGTGAGGAGAAGCAGATAAGTTATGGGCAGGTTTACTCAACGACGAGGACAGCCGGTGTTCGTCTTCACGGAGAGCTCGTGTGTGCGTTTTCGTTTTTATTTTAGTTTTGATATACAAAGTGGGGATGGGTAGCAATGGCTCGCGCACCTCCCTTCCAGTTCTCCTCCACAGCTCTGCTTGGCGCGTCTGAACAATTACCAGACGGCGGGTGCAATGCACATTTATCGAATTTGCCGAATCAGTTGACAAGTTGAGATCATATTTATGTTTCTGTTTATTTGTGGCAGGGAAACAAAAAAATCACTGAAGCAGCAGGATAACAGCCTCTGTCGTTTTTACTAATAATGTGTGGAAATCGTTTTTTCCCTCGCCATTCAAAATATGAATGAGTCCTGAATTTTGCAGGTAAATGGATGTAATTGGCAGATGCGCAAAGTTGAAAGGGTGCGAGTATCATCGGCAAGGGAGGAAGCAGCCACGGCTCCAAGCTATTTCATTTAACTGCGGCTGTTAAGGCTCAACCCCGGGTGTAAAAATAGCCCATGAGCAATGCGGTTATGTGGCATTCGCGTCTTGTGCGTAAAATGCTCCGCCTCTGAAACATCACCGTGGAAGGGGGGGGGTGGCCGATTTGGGTGGAGCGTCTGGTTTTATAAGTGACGAAGCCACGGTTTAAGTTGAAGCAAAGAAAAACAATCGACGTTTTGTGATTTTTTTTTTTCAAGTTACTCGGTAAATTTTTCCTCATTCAGCCAGTGTTTCATGTTCGTTGCTGCTAATTAATTTAATAAGCTCGCTGAGCGATTTGTTTTGTTTTGTTAGCGTGAGAAATCGGGTCTTCCATTTAGAGTTAAAAAAAATCGTGCCGCATTCTGTAGATTTGATCATGTCCATTTTGTCACATTTCCCACTGCGTGGTGTCATTTTGCAAGCATGAACAAAAGCAAATGTAATCGAAAAAATTGCGGGTGCGTTTTGTCATGCGCGTTCTTCATAGACTCATCACCATATCCACATTCCACCATTTTTGCACAGTCATTTTTACTTTTTTTGGTGAGGGGATGGGAGGGGGGACTTGTGTAAATGTATACCTTGTTGATGCTGATAAGAATGATCATTGAGGTAAGAAAAATAATCTCGGAAGAGTGGAGCCCAATGAACAGAACTGTGGATTCCAAGTCTTCCTCCGTGACCTTCCGTATGCCCATCAAATACTGTACATAGCAACACTGAACTCTATATGAAGCTATTTTATATGTTTGCAATTTGTATACAATGTTTTGAAGTAGATTTGTTTGACCTAATTCAGTCGGAACCTAAGTATTGTGAAATTAATCGTGTTATTTACTTTATTTTTACGTTTTATCTTCTCGTTAGTTTACCGTAGCGTTGTGTTTGTAAGTCATGCATTGCAGTATAAAATACGTCTCTTGCTTTAAGGCTCATTGTTCAGCAGACCAAAGTTATACGGAGATGTGAATAGACGTGGATGCATTACTGAAACGGTATGTGTACATTTAGTGAATTAAAATCGAAAACTTCAAGTGTTTTTGTGTTCATTTGTACGCATATGAATTGTATATGTGAACCTTTTTTTGTTGACACACTCAAACCATGTTCATAATTATTTCAGTTAATACTGCAGCAGCAATGTTCATAAGCAATCCAATGAAATTGAATGCACGAATTGGGTACATTTTGCTCGCTGCGGTCTACATAGAATAATGTAGGTAATCGAGAAGTAAGCATGTGCAGGGAGACAGGGATTTCAGTAATACTGCTGTGGTTGTCCCACCTGATGATGGACGCTTGTGTTGCGCCCGAAACGTCGTTATTTAATTTTTATTTTTTCACCGACGTGACTTTACCGAAAGAACCACAGAGTATGGATCCTTGCAGTCACGAAAACTTCAAATCTAGAACCTACTTATACGCTTCCGCTTATTACATTTTTAGTTCATTTAGTCAATGGATTATTAAAATGTTATGTATAATGTAATTACTTATATACCGAGTGCTGCTACTGTGTCTGTACAGAGATTTGAGATTTTACTTAATGAAAAGCCGCGACACAAGGGTGGTAATTATTATTTACACCGCAGAGGGTGGCTTGAAAGCACAAGTATTTTTAAGTTTATTTTGTTTAACAGGGTGAGAACTTGAGACGAGTCTCTCGTTTGCAAGCGTGACGTGGCTTACAAAAATGCCAAAAAGTACAATTTTTCTTTTTTTAAGTACAACCGTGGAGCGAATAGAAATCCGCGCGAAAGCAACCACGTGGCAAAAGCAATCGAGACTGAACACAGTAAGTCTAAAATAAATGTCCACTCACAAAAGTTAACTGACGTATTACTTTAAGAAATGATTTCTAATAAAGTAAAATTAGGTTGCAGAAACCCCAAAATAGGTGTTGACATTAAATGGTGATACTGCATTGGCAGTGGTGCCCAAGCACAGAATAACAACACTCTAACACTCGCCTGAAAAATAAAAAATATAACATTTGGCGACTGCTGGGAATGGCCCATATTGAAAGCGCAGGCCAGATGGTGGATAGAGGTTGCAGTCAGCACTTTATATACCATTGGGTCTGATAAGAATTAATACTATATAGTTTTTCCTGATGGACAGTTATTCATAATCTACATTGTGATGAAAACAATTGATGGTGATTATTGCGCGAATTACTATAGTATGTTGCATGTCAAATGCAACTTTCAAGTAAAGATATTGTAGGTAATCTACAACTTGGCAGAAACCGTGATTTAGATTGAAGATTAACAAAGGAGTGGATTGATTAAAGGATTTACATTGCAGTAAATTATAATAAAGACGAGCCGCTTACGTTTGGCATGGAGGAGAAGCACATCATCGCTACGTATCGCACGTTTGGGCCCTGCGACTGGAGTTGCATCGAGTCGCTGTGCACAGCGGTAGGGGGCAGTCTTTGGCCATCTGACCAAACCAACGCTGGGTCGCCTTCGATGGCAAAGACGAAAAATTAATTCCTCGGTCAGTACTTGGATGGATGGCCCACCAGTACACGCCGGATGTTGACCAGTAGATACTACAGCAATGGGTTCAGTCCACACATGGGTTCACTGGATTGGGTCTGTCTGGATCCTAGGATGGAATGGGCATTATAAATTCAGATGATTAAATTGTAATTTTTGCATAGAGTCTGTGCATTGACTCTATCTGAGCTTCGAGTGTCAACCCACTATCACAATGCCCCTTCACACAAAACCAAACACAGAAACACATTTTCCCAGACACTTCAATGACGAAGGACTCTCCAGAAAAAAATGCTTTTAGACTCCGTGATACATTCCTGAATCGTATATGAATTTTTTTTCATGTACATTCATATATTTTTTAAACCTCCCATCCACTGCTCGCTGGCTGGTGCGGCAGTGTGGAGGTGTCTACGCAGAGCCGCGTGGCTCGGGGCCGCGGGCTTCCGTGAGCCTCGCCCTTTCCGCTCCGTGAAAGTGGCCAAGATTTGTTTGGGGGAGGAAGGGATGGGGGCAGCACTGGGGTTGGGGATCACTCCACTACGCCACTCTCGCTCAGATGTCACCGACTCAACGCGGGTCAAGGCAGAGCTTAATGAAATAAAACATCCACCAGGCACAGACTTAGAACTGTCAGAAAAATAAATGCAATAAAATGTCAAAAGCTGTGTATTTTTCGTGTAAAGCGCCCTTTTGCATGTCAAGAAACATGAAAACCATAGTTTGGTCGAGAAGCAGGAAGCGAGCACGTGCCTGTCGGAATGTTGCATGAGGCCCTGGGTCAAGAAGCTAAGAGGTCACCACGACCAACGGGGTTGATGCCACTATGTCTTGATTAAAATTGATTGTTCATCTTTTATTCGGGTGTGGCGACGTGTGCGACTTGGTCGCGCAGTTGCTGCTCGAGTCAGCCTCCCTTTCCCCGATTCTCGCAGAGCACAACGGCAACCAACGACTTGGGAGTGGGCATGTAACACGATGGTGAATGTCACCAGTGCACGCCACTGTAGTGCTCCCCGATCGTGACTCGCTGATCAAGAGCCTCTTCCGCAGGGAAAATAGAGGCTCTGACCTGGATCATTTGGAACGGCGAAAACAATCACATGCCCCACTTGGCCCTCCGATACAATGGTGACAGCAAACGTTAGGTTGACCAGGCACTTATCACCAACATTTTAAATATAGAAAACATTTGAAACTTATAATTGCATTAAATTATCATATACTGTACAGCAAAAGTCCCACTCATAAAACTGGTCAACACTGGCATCGGTTTTTGTCCATCACATCAGGTTTTTGAGATATCAAATATTGCATTTTCAATAAAAACTGCAGAAGAAAAATATTAAATAAATGTGGATATCTACATAAAATGATATTATAAACACACTATCCTAAAAATACAGCGCCATATTTTAACACTAAAGCAGTCACTAACTCGCAACAACTTGCAATCATAAGTGACAGAGTTAATTTCGGGTAAAATCAATTAAAATGGGGTATGCCGATAGCATAAAATGAGATGTGATAGAGCAAATCTGAGATCAGATTTGGAATCAGCACCCTGAAATTAGTCTAAAACAGCTGCAAAAGTCCAGGCCAGAAATGTTTTTTTTTTTGTTGACCAGTGTAATTCGCCGTTTGCCTTTATGGTCTATACCAGGGGTCGGCAACCTGCGGCTCCGGAGCCGCATGCGGCTCTTTTGAACCTTGACCGCGGCTCCGGGGCGGATGCTAGCGAGGGGAGGAGGCGCACTGTGACACCTGCTCTGGCGTTGCCGCTGCTGACAGGTCGCCGCTCCGCTCCACACTGCCCGCCCGGTGACAGGCAATAACGTTGCCGTTGCTTTGTCACATGTTTGGAAGAAGTAAAAACCTTCCTGGGCAGCAAAGAGCTCACCTTTGCTGAGCTGGAACAGCCAGAGTGGCTGGAAAAATTACATTTTATGGTAGACATGACAGCACATCTAAACACGCTAAATACAACCCTTCAGGGGAAAGGAGGCACATCCCTGCACATGCTGGAGGAGGTTTTGGCATTCGAGCGCAAGTTGACAGTGTTTGTCAAAGATTTACAGAGAGGTACACTGTCTCACTTTCCCTCTTTGAGAGAGTTCAAACAAAGTCATGATACGATAAATTTGGAATATTTCAAGTCTGCAATCACCACAATGCAAAGTTCGTTTGGGAAACGATTCTGTGAGTTCAGAGAGGAAAAAACGACATTATCCTTCCCTGTCACTCCCCTGGCGATCGATCCATCCCTATTGAATATCAACCTGATCTTGAGATGGAACTGGCCGATATAGCCGACAAAGATATATGGGTGTCCAAGTTCAAATGCTTGACCGCTACTCTTGAGGATGTTGCCCGTCAGAAGGCCATTCTGGCTCAGAATCATAAATGGAGTGATATTGAAAACCTTCCCAAACAGGACAAACTTGTATTCGAAACATGGAATGCCATCCCCAACACTTATATAAACATGAAAAAGTATGCATTTGGAGTCCTGTCGATCTTCGGCTCCACATATGTATGTGAGCAGGTCTTCTCCAACATGAACTATATTAAAAACAAACATCGATCACGCCTCACAGATGACAGCTTGCAAGCCTGTGTGAAAATGAAGGTGACGTCTTACAGCCCTGATGTGCAGACACTGTGCACTGAGGTTCAGGAGCAAAAATCCCATTAACCAGGTAATTTAGCTATTAATTTGCAAAAATATATTTTACATTGTTAAGTGAAAAAGTCCTTTTTTTATTCAGATTGACAGCTGACTGCACGATCCTGTATATAGCAATAAGGTAAGAAACAATATATGCAGTGTTATATTTGTTTTAAATGTTGCAATGGTTTTGCGGCTCCCAGTTTATTTTTTCCTTCGGAAACGGGTCCAAGTGGCTCTTTATGTCTTAAAGGTTGCAGACCCCTGGTCTATACGGAGACCGGGTGGATCGTGAACGACTTAAGCAACGACTGGTGATAAAGTCACACACGCAGTTATACTCGAATAAAGTTGAAACATTTAAAATCGTGGTCTTGTGTACATTGTGTGACTGGTACCAACGAGGCCTCAGCAGTGGCTTTTAAGCAAAGCTGGGAAACCTTTTCATTATTCATGGCCGAACAGGACTTTCAAATACCTTTAACGGACAACCACACACTCGGTCACTTATGTCCCTGTAAGAGGCCCTTGCAGTGACAAGACTGACTGAGCTGCGCTAAAATTAGAAACGCATTGTTGCCAGATTGAACACATTAAATTAAGTTGGGGTTGCCACCTGCCTTGCTTATCTCAAGATCGTCCTATCTTTGAGGTAACTCAACTGGGAAATCTGTAATTCTTCCCGGAATATTAAAACCTCCCAGGTTGTTAGTTGCGTAATAATAATAATACTAATGATAATAATAATGCATGTGCGTGCTCTCTCTTCTTCTGGAAGTGTGATATATTCGTCTTATCAGAACCTATCCTGGGTTTTTGTTTACCTGAAAGGAAAACTCCAGTCATCCACGCTGCGGCTGTTGGCTAGCCATCGAACAAAGACGGTCACTGTATTCCGCGCTTTCAGATGCGCTTCTGCGGCCGTCTGGAACGCTCTTCACACCGATATTGGGAAGCCACTTGAGCTGTGCACGTTCAAATCTCGATAGACAAACCCACCTCGCACCTCTGATGAGCACGGTTGGCTACGTACGGTGCGCAAGAAGTTCAACGTACAGTACATACGGGCCATACGACCCCCCCACTGCTGCTTTACAGCGAGGTCAGGGGTCGTGTGGAGCAGGGTCGGGTCAACCGTGCGGGCAGCAGGGGGAGCGTGCAGGGAGAGAAAAAGGCGGTGCAGACTCAACTGGGGGCTGGCAAGAGGGGGGTTATGGGGGAGGGAGAACGGGAGGTGGAGGGGGGGTTTCACACGGGGTCATGTGCGTGACACGGGAAGCGTCCTGGCTGCTCTCCAGTCTCCGAGAACAGAGGCCCTCGTTCCATTTACCCCGAAGAATAGGCAGCGAGCCACGGCGAAATTAAACGGCAGAGTTAAATTTAGAGAGACAGCGAGAGCGATGTATCCTGGAGCCACAAGCCGATTACTGAATATACAGTGCGATGAGTTCGCCGTGCACATTGGCACTTGTGTGTGTACATTTTCACTCGAGCGATATGGCATTGGCAAAAGCGCTCCGGCCTGTTCTCATCCTCCTCTTGATTTCGCCCTTTTGATCTCGGTCCACCTTCAGGAGGTTGCCCGAGGTGTACTTGTTATGGAGTGTCGATAACGAAAATCAACATAGAGCAAAATGTCTGCAGAGGAACGCCTTTAGTCATTGTGTACTGCCCGCTGTGACGTACGTATCAGGGAAATGGACATCGACAACAGAAAAACATGGAATGAAAGCTGAACAATCGCACAAAATATACTTGGCGAGATTCGAGGTTGGAATTAAATTGCGGGACTGAGAGGGGAGCACGTGGCATCGAGAACACACGCAGGTTGAAGACATCGCGTGGACTTTGAAGAAAAGTAAAAGCGAGATTGGTCAGGACAGGTTGCTGGACGGGTTGGGCGATAATCACGGCTGAAAGTGCTGCCACAGGAGTGGAACATCCACCCTGGAGATGGAGCGATGAGCTCCAGCTTGTGAGCACGTGTTGGGCGGAACATCGATCACGACAGAACCGTGAGCGATGACCACGGGATTGGGGAGGTTTTCCATCCAGCAGTGGCTTGATCATGGCTGCTGATGATGATGATGACGACGATGATGATGTGGCTTTTCACAATAGCGCAATATAACTTCGGAAAAATGTACCTCAGCAAATCTTGGTAATCACGATGTATCTTAATATCGCAGTACGTATTATAATCACGGTAATCCTCAGTATGGGAGTAATGTTAGTTTCACGGTAAATCTCAGTCGAGTATGCAAGAGTTTCCCTCTAGGTAAAGCCCCACTGAGTCGTCGGTACTCTGTCGGGTTTAGAGCTCCCCTTGGGATGAGGGTAGCCACCCGTTCGCATTAAACCCGGGACAAGTCCTGGAGCTGGCATCTGTGGCAGGGTGTCTGATTTGTACCGAGATCTCCCACCAGGCATTGTGTTGAACTTTATCCCAGTCGACCGCACAGTTTTGATAACGGACGCCAGCGCCGCCGAATAAATATATCCTGGTTTTGGTCTACGGTGGGACGTCAATTCAAATTCCCGTGCCAATTAAATTGTTTTTGTTGAGCTGAAGCCGGTGGGGGGTTTACGGACAGTTTCTCAAAGTGTGGATTTACGTTGCTCACACGTCGGTGGCTGATTCACTTTTGTCTAATTAGACCCCTTTTCGTGTGATGTCTTTGTCTATTTACTTGCTCGAGGTGACCTGCTGGGCTCGTGCAGAATATCCATTAGTTTAAGTGAATGCCTTCCTGCCTAAAGATTCTCATTAGGTGAATGTGTCTTGCGTGTCATTTTAATGTAATTGATGTCTTATATAACTATACTGTATATATAAAATATAACAGGCTCGTGTGTTTGTGGATAGTGCCCTTTCTTTAGAGTGCAGAGAGAAAGAGAGAGCATAACGGTCGACTGACATAATTCTAGGTGACACTTTTCACCGTGATGCCGCGAAAACGTTAAAGAAACTTGACATGTGAACTGCTTTTGAATTGAGAATAGGGTTTCCCCTTTTTTTCTGGCAACAAAACAGGTGTTAAGATGTTAAAACACCAAACTGAAACCTTTTACAAGGAATCATGCCTGCATTAAAAAAGAAAAGGGGAAAACCTATTCTCATATTTTGGTACTGGCAAAGGAGGCCCCATGATGCTTTTGAATTTTCAAATCCACTGCTGGATGAGGGCCTCCTAACTTTTTCACGCCGATCAGTGCGGACTGGTATAGGCATTGAGCAATAGACGTGGGAGCTAGGAAGTACGGTGCTTGAATCTAATTTACAACGCTGCCTCCTGTTGCCAGCTTTGGAGCCCCGCAGACTGTAACAATCAGTTGTGTACGGCTGCGGTCGTTATCCAGGATTCAGCCCTTCTGAGCTTCTGAGATTTGCTGAGATCGAGTGCATTCTGTGTGATTTGATCACAGGCTTTGAATTGATGATGTATGAAGAGGATTTCCACGGACAGATGTTGAGTCACAAACAAACCCTTTCAGTGCAGTGAGTTTTGTGTTTTTGTTTATATTATGCTGATTCACAACTGCCAATGCAGTCCCTCCGTCCCTTACTTGAAGTGTAAAGTTCAATCTGGATTTGAAGCTTTCGTGACTGCAGGAATCCATAGTCTTTGGTTCTTTCGGTAAAGTCACGTAGGTATAAAACAAAATAAATCACGGCGTTTCGGGCGCAACACAAGCGTCCGTCATGAGGTTGGAAAGCATGGTCTGCTGCTGAGGCAGACTGTTTTAAAATGTTTGAAATGGGTGTAGCCCAAGGGTCATAAAGAAGTTCAACTCCACTGGAATCATCACGAGACACCTCACACATATTAACCAGCGTTGTGGGTCTTTAGTTATAAAAAAAAGACGTGTATACGGACGTATAAAAAAAACCCCGTCGAAATATTAATTGCAAACAGCTGGGCGATCAGCTGGTAGGGTAAAGCGTGGGTACTCCCACTTCTTCCAAGCGTATTCGCCGGCATGGAAGAGCAGGCCAACATTCTCTGCAGAGGAATCTCTCTTGCGGGTACTTTTCTGTCAGCAGTGATGTAACCCAAAAATTGCAGGGGTTGTACTTTTACCTATTAATTGACGTCGGCAGGAATCTAACTCAGACTGACTGTGCCATAGCCCCAGACTCTGACCACGACACATCTCAGGCCCACCCAAGGCTGGGCGTTGCCTGCTTGGGATCCGTGCTGCTTCTAGATTTGAAGCTTTCGTGACTGCAAGGATTCATATTCGTAGGTTTTTTCTGCTGCTGGCAATTCTTGTCTGCAGGTACCGCTGTGAAAATACGACATTTGCGGCGATGTTGAAAAGATAATCTGTGGATTTAATCTCCCGAGCAGTGGCCCGAGTTACGTTTGTTAAATAAATATCCTGCCGCTTTGTTAGCTCCAGAATCGGGCCCATTATACATGTGCAGAAGCTTTTCCTTCCTTTGTACAAGTCTCAGGCTCACCCTGGGGGGACGGCTCGGCCACTGCAGCAGCAGGGCCTGCGATTGTGAGATTTGGGAAGTCATCATCATCGTAACCGTCATCACCATCATCATGAAGCGGTGTGCCCGGTTGTGAATTCATTATCATCGCCATAATGATTGGCATCATCATCAGCAGCAGCAGCAGCAGCAAAAGCGTACAACAGGGCTTCGATTTGCGAGATTGTAAAATCATCATGATCAGCTATCATCACGATCATCATTAGTTCCTTCGATTGTGAATGAATCATCACAGTCCGTCGCGATTGTCGTCACCATCATAACAATCAACAGCAGCGACATTAGCTCCATCAGCATCGAGCAGGGCTTGCAGTTGTGAGATTGTGAATCCATCATCATCATCTTCACCAGCATCATCATCACCATTATCATCATCAAACATGGATTACATTTCTGAGATTGTGAATTCATCATCTATATTCTTTGGTTATTTCGGTAAAGTCATGTAGATAGAAAAATAAAGTGAATAAAACTATCACGACGTTTCGACCGCAACACAAGCCTCTAAAGGCAAACTGTTTATAAAGGTTTTTTAAAAAATATGTTTTTCTATCTACGTGACTTTACGGAAACAACCAAAGAATATGAATTCCTGCAGTCACGAAAGTTTAAAGTGAAAATTAATCATCTAATTCATTGCAAAATTATCCAATGTATTGCTGATGATCCCTGAGGTTAGAAACTATAGCCCAGCAATAGACATTTTTAATCTCTGCACATTGCATTCTTTTTTAATCTTGCAGAAATGAACGTTCTCCTCTCACGGTATCTTTTGTTACTCCACGGGCGGCTGTTTTAGGCGCGACCAAATTAACCCCACGTCCTGTGTCACGCTCCCTCTTCCTGCCTCGAGACTCAAAGAACATGCAGCCCTTCCCTGCAAGCGCAACCACTCCCCACTACACCACCACATCACGCACCACACACCACCACACTACACACCGCACCAACACACCACCACGCCACGCACCACACACCACCACTCTACACACCACCACACACCACACCACACACCACCACACTACACACCACCACACTACACACCGCACCACACACCACCACGCCACGCACCACACACCACCACGCCACACACCACACCACCACTCTAAACACCACCACACACCACCACACTACACACCACCACACACCACACCACCACACTACACACCACCACACTACACACCGCACCACACACCACCACGCCACGCACCACACACCACTATACCACGCACCACACACCACCACACCACACACCGCACAACCACGCCATGAACCACACACCACCACATTACACACCGCACCAGACACCGGCACACTACACTGTACCGCACATCACCACACTGCACACCACCGCAACGCACACCACCGCATCGAACCTCACCCCACACCACCACCACCACACTACCCCACACCTCCAATACACCACAACTCAATGCACCAGACGACATACCAACACGTACCACCACACGCCCCAATACACCACACCATACCTCAAAACTCCACGAAGTAACACTATACCAAACCACATACCAGCACACGCCACTATTCCCCGCTACATCCCACTACACCACACCACAGCCTCCACACCACACTACACCACACTACACGTGCTACGCCCTGCCAAACTACCACACAGCATTGCGTCACATCAAAGCACACTCGTGCGCGCCCACAATGCACCACAACTCACCGCACACTAAAACCACAGCAGCCACAGCACTGCACCGCACTCACCACGACACGCCGCATACCCATCACGACACCGTACCATCGAGCCAAACCCTTGCGCTACAGAGGCGGATCCAGACACTTCCATTTGGGGGGGGGGGGGTCCCGACTTTTAAAGCATGCTAAATAGGGCCCGACATTGATAGCAAAAAAATAAATCAATACCGGTACTTTATCTGGTAAATATCAATAAAATATACATGGATGCGCCACTGATCCACACGACGTGTGCGCCAGCTACACAGTGATCAGGGCGAGCACGTGAGGATGTGTGATGGTGATGGTGACATCAGGATGTGTGATGGTGATGGTGAGTGCAGGTTGTGTGATGGTGATGGTGAGTGCAGGTTGTGTGATGGTGATGGTGAGAGTAGGATGAGTGATGGTGATGGTGAGTGCAGGATGTGTGATGGTGATGGTGAGTGCAGGATGTGTGATGGTAATGGTGAGTGCAGGATGTGTGATGGTGATGGTGAGTGCAGGATGTGTGATGGTAATGGTGAGTGCAGGATGTGTGATGGTGATGGTGAGTGCAGGATGTGTGATGGTAATGGTGAGTGCAGGATGTGTGATGGTGATGGTGAGTGCAGGATGTGTGATGGTGATGGTGAGTGCAGGATGTGTGATGGTGATGGTGACAGCAGGTTGTGTGATGGTGATGGTGAGTGCAGGATGTGTGATGGTGATGGTGAGTGCAGGATGTGTTATGGTGAGTGCAGGATGTGTGATGCTGATGTTGACAGCAGGATGTGTGATGGTGATGGTGAGTGCAGGATGTGTGATGGTGATGGTGAGTGCAGGATGTGTGATGGTGATGGTGAGTGCAGGATGTGTGATGGTGATGGTGAGTGCAGGATGTGTGATGGTGATGGTGAGTGCAGGATGTGTGATGGTGATGGTGACAGCAGGTTGTGTGATGGTGATGGTAAGTGCAGGATGTGTGATGGTGATGGTGAGTGCAGGATGTGTGATGGTGAGTGCAGGATGTGTGATGCTGATGTTGACAGCAGGATGTGTGATGGTGATGGTGAGTGCAGGATGTGTGATGGTGATGGTGAGTGCAGGATGTGTGATGGTGATGTTGACAGTTTGATGTGTGATGGTGATGGTGAGTGCAGGATGAGTTATGGTGATGGTGAGTGCAGGATGTGTGATGGTGATGGTGAGTGCAGGATGTGTGATGGTGATGGTGAGTGCAGGATGTGTGATGGTGATGGTGAGTGCAGGATGTGTGATGGTGATGGTGAGTGCAGGTTGTGTTCTTAGGTACGCAACCAGTGGACTCGTCGCTTGCGAAAAGCTGAAGGATTTTTTTTTCCTTCTCACAAAAAATTATTTTTTTTTCTCACAAAATCTAACGTTGTTTTTTCTTCTATTGGCCTCCAATGGCCAGTTCGGTTGCAGGAAGAAGAAAAAAAATCCTTCGGCGACATTTCAGCTCGCACTCATTTACATTTCAAACCGACGGCCGTGATTGTATTCTTCGGATATGGCCATGTCGAGGCAGGGCTGGGACAGATCTAAAGTGCGTGGGGGGCCAGAGGGGGTGAGGGTGGTGGAGTGGGAGGGGGTGAGGGTGGTGGAGTGAGAGGGGGTGAGGGTGGTGGAGTGGGAGGGGGTGAGGGTGGTGGAGTGGGAGGGGGTGAGGGTGGTGGAGTGGGAGGGGGTGAGGGTGGTGGAGTGAGAGGGGGTGAGGGTGGTGGAGTGGGAGGGGGTGAGGGTGGTGGAGTGGGAGGGGGTGAGGGTGGTGGAGTGGGAGGGGGTGAGGGTGGTGGAGTGGGAGGGGGGTGCGGGCGGCATTCCGGCAGGCCTGGGCGGCAGTGTCCGTGGCGACGTGGAGGCCGGTTCCCAGGGTAAACTTGTCCGTGGTTACGCGGCCGGCTGGACACCAACCCTGGCAGCTGTCACCCCACCCCCACCCACCACGATTCATCACAGCCAGGGCAGCTGTCACTTATTCGCCAAATTCGTTCGCGCAAATCGAACTAAATTTGGCGTTTTTTTTCTTTCTTGAAGCCAGGAGGGCACCTATTGATTGAGACACGTTCTCTTTCGCAATGTTGAGAATAAGTGCAAGGCTGCCAACTGGGGTGGTTACAATGTATAAAGACGGTCAACTTTGCTGTGTTGTCGGTTCACAGAAAGCGAACGTACGGACGAGTTTCTTAAATCCCCTTTGGCCTCCGTCCACCCCAACGTGAACCCCGCGCGGCGTGTCGACCATCAGGTCGCGCGTATCTCGAGGTGAAAGTGCGTGGGTACTACCACCTAATTCCAAGACGTCTGGCCATCGTTAAAGAATCGACCTAAAGCACCCCTCTGAGACTGGAGGGGCTTTGGAGAGCTCCTTCGAGTGAAGACCCTTCCGCTGTTCGTGGCGTGAACAACCAATGCAGGGCTGCACCTTGACCACCTCATGATCATCGAGTGGCAGAGCCCATCACTCGGGGTTACGATGCCCGTTGCTCGGAGTAACGACGCCCATTACTCGGATTATGAACGGAAATCGACCGAGGCAAGAACAACGGTCTCTGGGAGACCCCTCAGACCAACCTCTGCACAGAGCTCCCTGGCACGCACCCCTTAACCCTGCCCCCTAGCCCACCCCGTCTCACGACGTGACACCAGAAAGCCCTTTAGCCCCTGACTCTGAGGCCGTTCCTCTTGGCACTCCATGAAGATGTCAGGGGTGTCCACTGAGGTGTGAATGCCGCTTTGCCCTGTGAGGAATTTTTGGCCTGTGTAAATGTATGCTTGGGTCTGTGTGTCTCTAAGGGTGTGGGTCTATGTGTCTTTGAGGGTGTGAGTCTGTGTGTCTCTGAGGATGTGGGTCTGTGTGTCTCTGAGAGTATATTTGTGGGCAAATCTATGTATTGGTGTCTGTGTTTCTGTGTTTGTATCTGTGTGTATGTCTTTGTGTCTTCTGAGAAGTTGAAATTCTGTACATGGGTTATTCAACTTTTGTAATTGTGCTAAAACTAAATTTAAACAAAACTTACATTTAAGAAATCTTTATTCGGTTTTATATCCCCTACTTGACCTTTACATTTACATAACCAACGTTGCTTTAAGTGATTCACAACTCTAAATAATTCAGAGCTGAGGAAACTGCGTTGAGATCTGAGATAGTTGCAAAGGCACAGGATCCATTACCACCATCATGATCATCATACGATTCCTAAGAATGATGTAACCAGTATTGTCCTTCTGCTGCTGTTTGAAATAACATGGTCACCAGTTTGACTCTTCTGAGTTGGTCGTCGAATTCAAGGCCCTCTGATGCATCATAGGCGCAGAATGGTGATTTCACGTGACATGCAATGCATCATGGGAGGACCGATCTTAATGGTCAAAATTACACATTTTGGTGTCAATAAACGTGAGCGTTTAGCCTTCTTTGCCCTTCTATGATTCCAACCTGCACGCAATTTTGCTTCTGATGAGTTCCTCATCGTTAATTTTACACAGTTTTCGAATTGGTCTAAAACAAACGTATTTTCAGCTTGCACAAACTCAGGCATAGCTTGACCCCACTCACACCTCCCCACAGATCGCAGTGCAAGTTGTGCGAACAACCTGGCCGAGCAATGAAACCTTCACGTGTTAATAGTTAGCTTTGTGGATGGGGTCTGGTTAGCAGTGGCAGCAGTAGCAGCCGCAGCAGCAGTAGTAACAGCAGTAGTAGCAGTAACAGCAGCAGTAGTAACAGCAGTAGTACCAGTAATAGCAGCAGTAGTAACAGCAGTAGTAGTAGCAGCAGCAGTAGTACCAGTAATAGCAGTAGTAGCAGTAACAGCAGTAGTAGCAGTAACAGCAGTAGTAGCAGCAGCAGTAGTAACAGCAGTAGTAGTAGCAGCAGCAGTAGCAGCTGCTGTCATGGGCAAACATTCTTCCGGAATTAACCCGCAGTAGTTAACCGTGCCTGATCGAGGGGGTGGAAACAACGCCCTTTGCTCAAGGTACGACGGAGTCGCAAAGGAGGACACGAGGCCAGGTGCCGGATGGTTTGTATCGCAGGTGGAGTTTGATTTCGACGTTTGGAGGGGGGGAGGGATGGGCAGGCGTTCGCTTTGTCCCTCACATTAGGAATCGCGGGTGCATACAAATTAGTGCATTTATTTCGATTTCCATCTTAATTGTAATCTACTGAAAATAATTTCAATTTTATTTGGGCGGGTCGTTGCCCCCCTCACGTGCCCCCCGTTGAACTTATTTCGCACCGTACGTCGCCAACCGTGCTAATCGGAGGTGTGCGGGGAGAGGGGGGGGGGTTACAACAAATTGAACACAAAAGAGCACGGATTTCTGTGCGTCGCGGGACCGTGAGAGGTGGTCAAGACAGCTTGGGGGGAGGCCGTCATCAGCCAGTGGATGAAGTCCTCCCACCCCCCCCATCCAAGACCACGCTCAAGGGCTCCCAGCTGGCGAGCTGCGAAGTTCTTCAAAGTAGCAGCGACTCGGTGCCACGTCTTGGTTGTCGCTGGCCCCGTGAGTATGGCCATAGCTTTGGGGGTGACTCTGAGTGAAACATTTAAACAAAAACCGTCTCTGATTTCTACTCTTAGTTATTTCGGTAAAGGCACGTGACAGTTTCACCTGAAGACGGAAGCTTGTGTTGCCTCCGAAACGTCGTGATTTTTATTGTTTTATTTTTATTAATTTTTATTTCATTTTTTTTTTACCTACGTGACTTTACCGAAAGAACTAAGAGTATGAATCATTGCAGTCACGAAAGCTTCAAATCTATAATTCGTCTCTGATTAAACGGTCAACCAAAACTAGGACGCATTGATCCGGATGACCAATGAGTCGATAGAGTAAAACGTTATATTATCTTTATTAACTAAACCTCTGAAATGATTGTGGGTGTTGCAAATATCTAGAATCGTCAAATCATATCAGCCATTCATCTCACGATACGCACACGTTGACTCATGCGGCGTGATTCAGGAATTCACATTTTCCCATTCTTATTTGTTTTACGCAACAGATCCACTGCGTGCACTAAAGAGGAGACAACGAGCTTGTACAGTGCAATTATTAGTAGTAATACGATTCTATTGTAATCACAAGATTGCCACTTCCTGTTGGAATGAAGCGAGTTCAAGAGCAGCGTTTGAATGCCGATGGAAGGCGACACGACACAATCTGCCCGCACGTGTCCTCTCGTCGATTGAACCTAATTATTGTATTTGGAGAGAGGGAGAAAGAGAGAAAGACATTCCACGCGAACGTTTGAGAAGCCACTCAACGCGTTATTTAATCAGGCTGCAGCTGCGGCCCTCACGGAGTAGCCACTTGATCTACTTCCCCACCCAGCCACCCCATCCCTCCCTTCAGCTGGAGTGGCTTACCGCAGAAGCAGCTTCTACAAGATGACGAACAGCAAACAAACCTCGCTACAGAAACAATACAAGTTGATTCAATTAAAAAAACACACTTATTGCTGTGTTTTGCTATAGCGTGCTGAACAACACGGGTGTACGCTCGTGCTAAAATGAGTGTCTATCCTGAGACTACGTGGACAACTTGGACTTGAAAAGCACATTTATGAATAAGAACGCGCAAGGGGCGATTCATCCGAGACACGTCGATGCCGAGTAGCAGCTCACCGGAGATGAAACACACCCGAGGGGTGGGTGGGGGGCACAAGGCAGACACTGTACACTCACCGGGAGCCCCCCCCCCCACCCGGCTTAAATATAGACCCCCGTTAGTCACAACACACGGGTGGTGCTGTCTTTAAAAATATCTACGCCTGCCACTCTGGACTAAGCGAGGGTGAATGCGATGGTAATGTCATGAGTTCACATGCCGGTTGATGGTCGTCAACTCGTTGGTAAATGAACCACGTGTGGAGTGAATTTCCACCTTTAGATTTGGAATGCATTTTGTTGCATAACCTGGAAACCCAGAAAGTGGCTGAGTGGCTCCGAGTTCAGAGTGTTGAGATCCCGGGTGCGCATCTATGGAATCTAGGCATCTGCCTGTGTTATGTCATAGTTTCACTGTGAGTGATATGGTCAGCATTCACGTCTTTAAGTTAAATGTTACATAAATACCAAAAACCCGATTGATGTGTGTGTTGGCAAACGTGTGCATTGGCAAATGTGGCATTTCCCAAACACCCATCCTGAATCGAGCAACTGAAGATACAGAGTGATGCGTTATTGTTGATTTAGCACTGTTCTTTCCATCTTCAATGTGCTGTATAAATGATTGGCTTCGTTTAAAACCAGCAATTCGAACTACACAAGATTTAATATGACAATATCTCAAGAGCACCAACAGGAAAATATACGACGTGTACTGAACACGTTTGAGAGAAGCTGTTTCTTCTCAAACAATTTTGCATCACTCTGCCCACAGCCTAGCTCATTCTGATGCATGTTCAGTACCCAAGATCAAGAGAGTACGGTAAATAATAAATGATAATTCTCAGCCCTGTGTTCATCCACTGCAAGGTGAAGGCCTCTGCACCCTGTGTTGGCCGTGACGACGGTTGCTTGAGCATATTTCACGAATCTTAGCCGTGGCTAAATCAGGTCACCGAATTCATAGCACGAACACAATCCACTGCTCTATCACTCCAACCCAAGAACATATCACGAGGTTTTTCAATAGTAATTGTTTTTATTTTCAATAGTAATTGTTTTTATTTTCAATAGTAATTGTTTTTTATTAAGTGTGGTTCATACACAGTGTGAGGTTGTGGCTCGGCTGTTTACGTCACGTGGTCGGCTCACAAACATAAACACGATAAGGGCGCTCGCAGGAAACCTGGGCCAGCCAGGACAGAGGAACGTTTCATTTTTATTTTTTGTCTTTCCCCAACTTTTATTCCGATGGTGCTCTAGTGCCACGACACGAAGTGCCCATTTGGACCTCTCGGAGCAGCCCTCGGAAGCACAGAGCTTCAAGTGACCTCTGGTCCACAAAGTATGGGACAATATTTCCCCACTGCAGGGATTCATCTTCTTGGTTATTTCGGTAAAGTCACGTAGAAGGTAAATAATAAAAAAATAAAACATAATAAAATAATTCTCACGACGTTTCGGCCACAACGCAAGCACCTGAGGACGGCTGCTTGCGTTGTGGCCGAAACGTCGTGAGAATTATTTTATTATGTTTTATTTTTATTATTTTATTACTTCCCTTCTACGTGACTTTACCGAAAGAACCAAGAAGATGAATACTTCCCCATTAAGCGTTCCCCCGCACTGCCGACTAGCACGGTTGGCTATGTACGGTGCGAAATAAGTTCAACATACATTTATATACATATCGTGTGACAGTCCAACCGATTTTTTTAAAAATTCTTAGTGCTGGAATGCATTCAAATTAAGTGTAGAACCAAATTTAATGCTACGGGTATATTTCGATTTAAATCTTTCGTGACTGCAGGGATTCATCTTCTTGCTGCTTGCGTTGTGGCCGAAACGTCGTGAGAATTATTTTTATTATGTTTTATTTTTATTATTTGCTACGGGTATATTTTATGCAATCAGCCTGGTGACCAGGCTGAGACCAACCACTCTCTACGCTCGGGAACCAAGTTTGATCGACCGGCAGCTGAGCCCTTTATTCGAACCCAGAATCTCAGAAGTGTCGGCCACAATTTCGCATCCCTTGCCATCTTTCATGGGCCGCCCACCAGAGCGGACGGCCGATATCACGGCAGCGTAGGGCACCGATGTGTGGGCAGCGCCGTGGCTTCTCCCTGTGCGACGAGGCACGTTGGCTGGCAGCCACGCTGGGTCTTTTGTCAAGGGCCAACTGTCACGAAGTTTAGCTCCACAATTCTAGATTTGAGGCTTTCGTGACTGCAAGGATTCATATACTTGGGTTTTTTCGGTAAAGTCACGTAGTTAAAAAATTAAAATTAACAAAAGTAAAATAAATTAAAAATCATGACGTTTCGGAGGCAACACAAGCGTCCGTCTTCAGGTGGAACCGTCACAGCACGCTTGCTGTATCAAGTAAATGAGAGATTCCAAGAGATACTACCCCGTATATATACTGGTTGAGGGGGGGGGATGGGCCAGGACAGGCCCCCTTTTTATTATTATATTTTAGCTCCACACTCTGGCTAAATCCTGCAGCCAGCCGGCCACCTGCTCTCCACAAGCGAGTTGCTCTCCCACCGCTGAGCCCTCGCTATCGTTCTGGGAGGCTCGCTTCTCTCGACAGCAATGGAAATTGGTCACCGAATACACGTCCAACTGTTCTTCATCAACGATCCGCTGTAAGCTATCCTTGGCTTGACGAAGGCCTCCCAAAGCCGTCGCGAATTCTCAGTCTTGCGAGGCAATACTCGATCTGTCGCCTGCACACGACACTGATTTCATCGCTCCATCTCTGCGGTGTGCATTCCCTCCTTTGTCCAATGTCCAACCCATTAGACCAGGCAAAACAAACATCATGAAAGAGACTAGAATATTGTCTTGACGAAGACCGGACCCGTAAAATGCTTTGTATGGGGTTTTAAAATCTTCTGATCAGTGAGATCTACAAACCACAAGCTGACTTTAGTTTTTCAAATAAACGCAACATCGGTCTACTTTTATGGCAGTTACTCTACGATGTACATAAGCCCGAATCCCTGACACAATTGAGCGCGGGTGCGAGCTGAGTTGTGACAGCAGCGTGAAGGATGGAGCCTGCGGGCGGCGTTGAAGCCTTCAGCCCCGCAGGCGAGAGCCAATAGCCGAGACAGCACGCGGCGCTTTACGATGGGGTCATCCTCCGCCTTCATGGTGGTGCGGCGTAATACATCGCCTCGTGGATGAAGAGGGAGAGAGAGCGGGCAAGGGGTGGCGTGAGAGCTCACACGAACAACAACACACACACAAAGTCACTGATCCTGTCCCAGGCCTCCAGGGCGTGTCTTTCCGACATACAATGAATCGCAAAGGGAAGCGTAAAAAGTTTTTTTTCTTTTAACAAACGTTATTTGTTAACGCTTTGTGCTCGAGAAACTTCGCTTGTGGGATGTTTGTCTCCAGCCGAGTTTGTTGTAGTCGGGTACATGTGTGTCTAACGAGGTCCACTTTTGCATTTCACGGCTTCTGTTAAGAGATGACACGATGCTTCCTTGCAGTGCTGAAAGTTGCGTTGCGGTTTGTGTGTTTGGGAAAAAATTCCGCTTACGCTTTTAAGTGCTCACCAGGGAGACATGAGAGAGTTGCAAGGGCGCTGTTGAGCTACAACTGCTCGCAAGCAGTCGTATTATTTTTGAAAGTGTAACGAATTTTACTTGTGCATTTTGTGCAGTAGTGACGCTTGTGCAAGAAGCAACAAGCCAAGCACAAGCGTATGCCCCAAGCAGCTGCAGGAGCCCTGGATTCATGTAAATAGAGGGATGCGTAAAATATCCAGCAGCTTGTACTCCCATTCCACATGGCAATCTCACACTTTAAACGTGTTTCATTGTAATAGGTATCTTCCCGAAATTGTTTCACTCGACTGAGATATAATTAAGCAACGTAGCTTGCCCAAGCGTAGAAGTTGTATCATCATGTGACGCACACAAAATTGACGCCTGCTTCGAGCCACCAACGAGTTGTCTGGCACCACCACAGATCTCGCGTTCCCACAGCACTGAGAACAATCGTGTATTTTAAAGTCCAGAGCTGTCATATGTTTCCTAAACTTTGAGGACAACAATGTAACATATGTGTAAATGTACATCCCTTTCGTCAATACACGGCTGGATAAGGGCCTCCCCACGCTGTACGCAAGGGTTGTGGGGTGGCAGTAATTTGGGCAAACTTCAACACCATGATCAGTGCGGGTTGCTGTGAAGGTAGGGCGCATAGACGGTGGATCATAGTACATTACAACATTGGAATTCGGTGCAGTGTCTTCGTGTAATGTATAGTAATACATCGTGTGCTTTACATAGGGGTGCAGCATTCACACGTGTCTCCTGTATACATCCAGACGTTGCATCGTCTGTGGTCCGCGTACTTGACTCCCGAGCAGAAGGTTGTATTTCAATTATGATTCAACTCCTGGACATTTGTTAAAAGAGCTTCACCGCTCAACGGATTCATCCAATTTAAATAAACATTCAGATTCAGAATTCTCAGTTGGGGAGGTCAACTGATCCTTGCAAGGTTAGGAAATTGCGTACCGTGGGAAGTCAACAGTGGGTGCTCAAATTGAAAAATGAATTTCTTGCCGTGGGAATGTGGAATTGCCAGGACCACGTACAGAGATGGTCATTGTCTCATTGCTTGATTTATCTTTGAAAATCACGGTTGCTGAGCACAGGCCCCAAGGTTCAAACCGCCAAGCGTCCAGTAACAAATAGCACTCTTGAGGGGTATCATCGATACAAGTTACCATGTTTTCCAGATTATAAAACGCACTTTTGTTTACCTCTGTATTTTGAAAGAAAAGTTGGGGTGCGTACAGTGCATTTGGTGTGCGTGACCAGATGCGTATATCTTTATTAACACCGATTCATACTTCATATTTGGGTGAGTCCACGACGTAATAATCATTGTGGCCTCGCCCACGAATCGGTTATTGGTTGTAAAATCCAACGCGTGAAGTTTCATGACATAGGCCCACAATACAAAGAGAAATCACGCATCCACACCTCTGGTGAACGCGGTATCATTAGTAAGGACGTTTTGCTTCGTGTTACTGTGTTTTGTCGCCGCAACGTGGCGCTGACGTTGGGAATTTCTCCTGCACGGTTTCCATGCCGCAGCCTGCGCGCCGCGCGTTGGTTTGACAACCGTTGCCCTGGGAAGACTTGGTAGGAAATTGCAGCGGTTCAAGGAGTGACCATGAATTTACACATTGCACGTTGCTTCTCTGCTCGGTAATTAATTGGCTCTGATTAAGAGGCCCAGTCGCCCCACAGATTCAAACGCACGCCTTTTAATTTCACACACCAACGAGCATTCAAAAAGCCTCTGCATGGAAATCAAAACCACGAATTCCTCCCGTGTTAAAAATTAGCGGTGGGTCACCACCGGAGGTCGGGCGTGTTTGTATGGACAACTACAATGTTGGAGGTTAGAACCGCCTTGCGGGTAATGGTTAGCGCACTTGACTTCAATCGCGAGATCGGCGTTTGATGCCAACTCCCAGCGCGGGGGTTGGAATATTGGGCGAGTTTCGTGGATCCCTCCACCTTTGTTCACTCAGCAGAGCACCACAGTGGCAGTCAATGTGCATGTCGTACGTGGTCGGGTGAGGCTTGGGTACTACCACCTCTTCAAAGACGTCTTGTCAGCGTGGAAGAGTAGGCCGCATAGCCTCGGTGTGAGGATCGCTAAGTTGAACTTATAACTTTTTTCGCACCGTACGTAGCCAACCGCGGCCCCTCTAGTGGATGCCCTTCTGCCAGCAGTGGCGTGAGAATGCAATTGCAGGGCTGCGCCTTCACCTGTTTTCTCCTCGTGCGATTCATTGCACAAACTACCGTATACAAATAATGCAGTCGTATGCCAATAATTCGCCTTTAATCATTGCAGAATCCCAGTCTTCAAGGCAGACATGTCTCTGCCTATCTAATGAAATGTCCTTTAATTAATCACAGATTTTGTTTATGAATGCCGCAGAATTAAAATGTATGAACATTAAACAACACGCATTGTGTGTGTGTGTGCCACAGTGGTACATATGCTGTCGAACATCCCTGTGACCTCTGGCAGATTCACGGTAATCCACACAAATTCGTGGTATGCAGGGAATCATTTAATGTGGGAGAGTGCAGAACGCTGTTCCGGGAATTATTTTGGCACTCCACATCCATCTCGCCTCATTTTGTCCTCATGACAGTGTGGTATGGCAGGATGATGGACATAATATTGTGTACCAGATAATACTGCATATGATTATGGATAGGCCTACCTTGTACTCTCGTGGTAGTGCCTTATGCCGATAATTCCATAACCAAAGCCTGCCGAGCAATCTTACAGAAAATATTATCGGAGCCATTAAGCCCTGGTGGTAAGTGGTATGTGAACCGGTCACGGGCCTCCCCTAGGTCGACTCAGCCTCAACTTAGTATCTGGTGCTGTGTGTAAACATCGCCACTAGGGAGACAAAGGTGACCGGGCGTGGTGCTGGCCACCCACCCCCTCGTGTGCCGTGCAGGCCTTCATACGGTGCACACAGACACACCTACACACACCACTTCAACGCCCTCTTTTATATTCTCGGCGCTTTTCCAACAACGACCTCATGCAATTGCAACTCTGGCACGATTTGGCAAGATTGCAGCTCACACACACACATGCATCGTCTCCGCCTGCATGCATACCTGCCTACGAGAATGTAGTGCTAGCAGTGAGTAAGCATCCATTCAGATCGGCAACAGCCACTTGATGTATGAGTGGCCATGCAACCACACACGCCACGCCTCGGCCGGCTTTGCCTGCCACGTGTCGATGTTGACTACCTCCGGTGAGATGCTGCATGACAAACACATAGCGGGGAGCGGTGGCGCAGTGGTTAGCGCGCTGCGTTATAAATCCCGAGGATCCATAGCGGTCATTGTTAACGGAACCTGCAGTGGGCTCCACCTCCCCCAACTGGCGTGACCTTGGGGATGCCTTCATCCGGCAGTGGATTTAAACAACAAAAAAAACTTGTACGGTATAAATGAGGCAAGTGCTGTTAGCAAGCATCTAGTTAGGCTTGTAGGGCGAGAATCACGCCGGGACGCCTTTGTCTTCCCACTGCTGATGTTTACACAGCGCATCGTGTACTCATTTAAGGCCGAGTCAACCTAGGGGAGACCCGAGGTCGATGTTAGCCTGCTGACCTACGAAGCACTCAATGGGTTAGCCTCTCAAGATTTACAACCAACTGCTCCATCCTTTGTCGAGTAACGAGTTCCCTGAGGTCTACGGATCACCTTCAAGGCTCGTTTCCCGGGGCGATGGGGGATGTTTGCCAGTGCAGCTCCTACTTTGGGACCCTTTGCGAGTAAGATAATCAGAATCGTCGGCTATGTTTAAGTCGATCTTGCAAACTCACCTCTTTAAACGGGCCTTTACCTCTGCCCGAGTTCTGGCTGTTTTCCCTGCAGGTTCTGTTCATTTCCTGGCTTTCCATACACGGAGCGCATTGGGATCTAGGGAAGAAATTCGCCTTACAAATGTAAATAATAATTTTCATGAACTCAGATCGCCGGGTTCGTAACGCAGTGCGCTAACCACTGCGCCACCGCTCCCCACCCACCCATCCATCCCAAGCACAGCGATTCGCAGTGATGGGTGTGCGTGCGTGTGTGCGTGATGCCGGGCTGTAATGATGGGTGACGTGATGATGATGATGGTGGTGGTGGGGAGGAGGAGGACGAGAGGGAGTAGGAGGAGGAGGAGCCACCAGGATTCCCTTCTCATCTCACTCGTGTGCCCTGCGCCGGCTGCGAAGGCACGGGATTATCGTCATCGGCAGCAGCAGCAGGAAGATTATCGGCAGCAGGAAAATCATCGGCAGCAGCAGCAGCAGCAAGATGATCGGCATTGTCGGCGTGCCAGCCCCGTCTCACCGCGCACTCGATGAAGGGAGGCGCTGTCGACTGCGCTCAGCGCGGATCTCCCGTGAATGATGTCACAGGTCGAAGGTGCGTTATTAACTCGGTTGAACAGTTCGCGTTCAATTGAATGAGTATTTATTTTGAGGCGTCGCGTATCGCGAAGACCGACATGTCTGCAATATTACGTTGATTTGTGATGTTTTCGTACGGACGGCGTTGATGTGGAGCGAGTGCATCAGATGGGACTGCTGCCGATGACGAATGCTGGCTGGGGGGAATATGCAGACCGATTGATCTATTTTGACATCGTGTTTACCCAGTCGCTATACGACACAAATGATGGAATGAACAACAACAACAACAGCAGCAACAATCCACAACAATAATAAAAGACGAAACCAACAACAACAAAGACAACAACACCATCAACAACAACAATAATAAAAGACGAAACCAACAACAACAAAGACAACAACACCATCAACAACAACAATAATACAAAGACGAAGGCAACAACAAAGACAACATCATCAACAACAACACCATCAACAACAACAACAACACCATCAACACCAACAACACCAACAACAAAACCATCAACAACAACACCATCATCAACAATATCATCAACAACAACAACAGCAGCTGAGCGACTCTTCGACAAGCCATTGATCACGTGTGCTTTTTTGTTGACACCGACTGAACCTCGCGTCGACAACAACCGCCGAGTTGACGCCAAAATCGATCGTCGGCTCTGGGAATGTTCGGGGGAAACCTTTAAAACGAGACACCTTTGACGTCGACCTAACGCTGGCTGACACGTGGCGGATTTGAAGTAGACGCCAACCAAAGTGGACAACAACAATAATCGGGCTGCGAGAGTCGCCGTTCGATTTGGGCAGCGGTTCGAGCCGTGAGCCCGGAGGGGGTCGAGGTGGAGCCGCGGTAGGAAAAGGGCTCGAACCGCCTCCGTTGTTCGAGTAGGAGTCGAGCACGGATTGACGAGCGCGTGCGTGCAGGTGGAGAGAGGTGTGCGTAGGCCGAGTTCACAAAGGGCGACAAAGTCAGCTGCTTGTGTGACGACGAAGGGCGTCGAGGTGGCCCTACATGCCGTGGTCGGGTTTCGCCGAGGTCACGACCTCCCCAGCCTCGTTGAGAAGTCGCTCGGCTCCACCAAAACCAATCCGGTGACCTCACCTGTACCCCCCCCCACCCCACTTTGTAATTTCCTCGACATCGGCCACTTTACCCTCATCTCCTGTCACCTGGCTCTATTGAAGAAATGTCGTCACTCTTTTTGAACGATTCTACTCGCTACTAGTGCCGTTTAGCGCTGTGTGCGTATTTTGACCTCTCTTGTCCATACCCATCGGTGCCGACTTCTGTCTATTACATTAAGAAGTGTCTGCGTCAGTACAGGTGTACAAGTCCACATTAGTACAGCTGTGTGTGTGTGTGTGTGGAGCTATTGTATTAGTCCCATCAGGTGCAATTGCTCGGGCAGGTGCACACGTTGATAAGAGACAGCTGCTTTTGTAGGCAGCACCTCGTGCTCGCACATCAGGCAGGAGAGGCATGTGACTGCAAGCTCGCTTCGGACAGGCGTGCGTGTCTGTCTTTGTGGAGGTGTATACACGTACAGCGAGGCTTTATTGGGGTGGACTGCACAACTTGGAGGCCAGATGGCTCTGCAAAACAAGCCGACTTTCCCAAGGATCCCCCTTCTCCTCGCATCCATCTCATGTCTCCTCGTGGCCCCAGGAGTTGTGAGTTCCGGCAATGGGACCTCTACCACCACCACCACCACCACCCCCCACAACACCTGGACAGGCAGCCAAGACCCAGGCAGTGAACAGCCCCTGTTGTTGTCCTCCTCAAGCTCGCCTTCCTTCTTTTCCTCGTCATCATCCTCCAATTCCACTTCCTTCACCGCGTCCACCGACGCCTCCTCCTCTACCGAGGACGGTCAGCTGCTGCTGAGTGCCGCTGGGACACGGGAAGAGACCCCTGGGACAACCAGGACAGAGCTGGAGGAACGAGGAACGCCATCCAGCACAGCAGGTACGGTTCACACCTCTCCACGCGAAAAGTCGAACAGTTTTCTCAAACCGTATTTATGTCTAAGGGGGCTGAGGTGAGCTAGCAGCAATGCTGAGATCCTGGTTGAGAATCCAGGTCTCAGAAGCTCAAACGTGGACGAATTTGATTCTCATGATTAGAAATGAATATAAATGTTATTCAGTCGAGTCATTGATGATTATTAACAAAAAAAAACTTAAATAAAATGCAATTTTTCACATGGATAATTCCAGCTCTGAGAATAAAAATGATCGGTTTGACTGTCATACCACAAACAACTACATTTTATCTCTATAACGTCTGGGATAGCGTCTCTTCTATGTGGATTAAAGAGGTCACTTTTAATCATATTTAGTTTTGAATAGTGTCGTTAATCGCGTGAATTTTATCTCACAATCGCTGAGGAACCACAGACAAGGTGCAGGGCAGGCAATGAATCGACGCCAACACATTCCCAAGCTCTGCATTCCTTTACATATTACGATGTTTTCAGGCAGTTACTGAGTGTTTATACTTGAAGGGCTCTCAGAAGTCGTTCTGTGACATTACCTTCAGCGGGCCGTTATCTCGCACTGCTCTGCGACGGTTACAACTGAACGCATCGTCCCGTGAGGAACACACCGGTAGCTCAGTGGAAATAACATCGGGAGTCTGGATCGATGTTGAACTTCCTTCGCACCGTACGTAGCTAACCGTGATAATCGGAGGTGCGGGGGAAGGACAACCAACAAAACACAAAATCAGTTCTAAAGAAATTAGATAAGAAAACGTATAATGTATATAACCATTATATTTATCCAGAAAAGCCTCATTTCGTTTCAAATGAAGACTCGTTTAGTTTGTTTGGCACGTGGAAAGAAACCCGAGGACCTGGAGAAAATCCACCATCACCCGACAATCCGTACAGATAGGCTCTATCGGATGGTCGAATCCATTTCCACGTGTTATATTTATTTGTATGTCTTTTATTAACTTTGCCTGCAATTATACATTACTATAGTGTGCGATCATAATTGGTTTGGTATGCTGATTGATCAACGCCATCTTTCCAGGACCACCTTGGAAGTGATTTGTGAATCTGAAGGCTTTAATCGGGTTACATAACGACAATGTGTGCTAAATGAATAGTAGCACTCCGTGGCGGTCATGGGGTGTGATTTACTACACTTCACCGTGACGGTCAGTGTGGGGTTCGTGAAGGGAAGGCCCATGATGGCTTCAAATGTCACTCGCCACTGATGTTGGCCGTGGCCAGGAATCAAATTCAGTTTCACTGTGCTCATCAGCGGATGAAGCTAACTACTGCGCCACCACTCCACCCTGGTTACACAGAGGAAACTAAGTATAAGTGTTAACTATGTTCAGATGTGGTACTGCACATGTGACTGTTTTCTACACAAGTGGGAAAATGTTATCTTGGTCTGATCTTGAGCCCCACATGGTCAGCTCAGCCAAAACAAAAATTTAGTTTCAAGCAAAATTTTTGTTTAACCAGATGCAGAGTCTCAAGACACTAGTAAAGTCTCCTTTGCAGGAGTGAATTGGGTCGCGACATTTCCAAAAGCAAAACAAACAATATAACGTGCAGCAATGAAGCAAACAGACATCGGCACAACAACTAAGAGATCTGTGTCCCATGAGAAACCAAAATCATTGCACAAATCAATGCCAAATACTAAACTCGATGCAGCGCAAGTTGGCTTTTTTATCCCTACATGGATCATAGTACAATTACAAACTAGGTTATAGAATTATCAAACAGAAACAGGGTTAGCATTGTACAAACAAACAAGGATATATAATTAATTTGAGAGGTTTTTGGGTTAGATCACCTAAATATAAATGTGTCGTAAACCCACCGCCACCCGACACAGCCAATTAGTAAGGTTTGTCACGTGGTTACTACGTCAACACGTCGGTGTGATGGCGAGTAAACCCACGAAATTTACAATTGAGTACGACGTTTAGCTGGTGATTACAAGGATATACACCAAATGCAACTGCAAGTAAAGTTATTAGGAAGACAGATGATGGGTCGGGGACGTGGGTGCAGCGTGAGTGTTGAGTAACATGTGGCCGAGCGTGCAGAATGTTGGCCTCAACACTCCCTTGTGCGCTGCCCTCAACAGGTGCTCGCTAACAGCGCTTGTCCCATTCGTCTACAAGGCTAAATTTGGGACCTCTGCGTGTACGTGTCCGTGTGTATATGAAAGTATTTGTGCGCGTGTGTGTATTTGAAAGCGCGTGTGCGTGTGTGTGTGTATAGCGTTGAGCACACTGCGCTCCGAACGGACAACAGCGGTGACGATTGTCTGAACCGGTCATGGGTCTCCCCGAGGTTGACTCGGCCTCAAATGAGTACCTGGTGCGATGTGTAAACATCACCGCTGGGGAGACGAAGGCGGCCGGGCGTGGTGTTGGCCCCCACCCCCTCGTCTGCCATGCTGGCCTTCATAGGTGCTTGCTAACAGCACTTTCCCCAACAGTCTGTTAAGGCTACACGGGGGTCTTTGTCTTTGTGTGTGCGTGCGCGGTGTAACGGTAGTGCAGTGGGTAGTGCACGCATTGGCCAAACATTCCAATGCGAATAAAATATATATACGTGCAAATTATTCAATTAGGATACACATCGCAACATCGCCCCTACTGTGAACACTTGGCAGGACTCCCCTGTAAGAGAATTGAGGCTTTCCTAGGTACACACGAATAATAACAATCATGACGTCAACAACAACAACAACATCCGGTTGGGCCGATTCTACACGAACTCTACGTAACAGATTCAGATGCGTCGACGATCAAAAACGATTAACTAGATGTCACCAATTCCAAAATTGTAATTCTTATTGACGCAATCGTGCACTGAAAGTCGGGGGAAAGGTTAGAAGAGCAAAAGTAAAACAGTGAATCGTGTCACCAAGACATGGCTACGTGAAGCTGATTTTTTGTAAAAAAATTATGAAGTCATAATGACCATTGATAGAGCCAGGAAGGCTGCACAAAGACTTCAGGCTTTTCTTTTGGGTGGTTCCCGCAATTGTGATGTCTTTGCCGATTCCTTCCCAACATCTTTACACGTGGGATGGAGCGTGGTGTGCCTGGAGACGGTCCACAACGCGGAGAGATGCCACTCCACGCTCGTCCACACAGCTAGGAGACGGACGCATATTTGGTGTCTCTGCCGTCTGCTCGGCCACCGTGCACCATCCTCGTCCTAGAAGGGAGACGTTGGGGAAGAAGCCAAGAGGGAGACGTTGGAAGATTCGGCTTGAACACTTGAAGGAAGCAAAGGGCCATTACAGTGAAATAAGGAGGAAAGATAGGAACTGGAGGGAGCTTGATGGAGGGATTTCGAGCCCAGGAGTTGCCATTGGGCAGAGGACTAAACAACAAGAATAACCTAATTAGTTGGGAATCTTTAAGCACCTGGTAGTCTCCGTGTGAACCACCAACCCCTGAGATGTAGACCCACACGTCACTGAGCCACGGCAGTCGGGGAGGATCCAGGCTGAAACTCCGTCGCGTTGGCGGAGCCAGCGCGTTCGTGTTTATCCAAAGTTTTCATTTCTAAAGGGCACTTGACCGCAAATCAAGTGCCACCTCATGTACAGGACCTTGAGAGAGGGAGAGAGAGAGTGGAGTACTTGTGCCCAGCAGCTGTCTCCCCGCCGAACTACGACCTGTACGATCAACTGGGTAGCGTTGTAGATTGCAATGGTAAGAGATTTGCATTCGTAAGGCGCTTGCTTAGATGCCTCGGCAAACCGAAGGCGTATCGCATGACATCTCATCTCGACGACTCCGACGACCTGCTGCGTCCCAGCCAATGGGAGCTGCAGTGGCGACCGTCCCTTCGCAGCACATCTATGTATGTATGTTGAAGTGTCGTGCCATGCGTAGCCAACCGTGCTAAGTGGAGATACGGGGGGAAGGACAACAAACTAAACACAAAAAGGAGTTCTAAAGTTTTCAATCGAGATTTAAAAGTGCATAGCTCCGGTAACTTCCTAATATCGGAAGGAAGAACGTTCCAGACGGCCGCAGAAGCGCATCTGAAAGCGCGCGATGCAGCGACCGTCTTTGTTCGATGGTTAGCTAAAACCTGCTGCAAGGATGACCCGAAGAAAAGCACTCGTTGCACGCAGTACAATTTGCAACATTCGTTAACGTGCAACGCTTCATCAATCCACTGCTGGATGAAGGCCTTCCCACGCCTTTCGGTCACAGGGTTGTTGACCGTACAGTACTTCGCCAAGCTGAGCAGTGCGGGTTGGTGACGGAGGATGCACACAGGCAACGCCGGTCGGTTCCAATGTCACTCGCCGCTCACGTTAGCTGTGGCCATAAAGTGAAGTGCGCTAACCACTGCACCGCCGCTCCCCTAAATCACAATGGGCACAATAATGATCATAAAAATTATATTATTAAGCAGAAAATAAATGAAAGTTGTGATGTTTCCCTCAAACATACTAAAACGTGGCAAATTATTATTCTTGATTTTTATTAGTTGAAAGTTAAAAACGTTAAACTTGTTGAGAAATCTCCCCTTTTGCACTCTTGGCTTAGTGCTCAATAAACAAATTGAGTAAAAAGGAGACATTCTTAGATTTGTGGGCAAGGCACGTGGCGTTTCGTGCAGATGTACACAGTTCTACGCTATCTTAACACCTGCATGTGTGCAGCTCATTACAGTGTGACGTTAGCACATTAAAAACAGGAGATTGTAAATGCGTGTTCGGCAATTCTACCAGATCGTCATCCTAATCAGCGATATTAAGGGGAACATTTTGTTACACGAAGCCACGTGACGCAGAAGTGCAAGATATTCCCTAAGTGTTTCTTGGCAACGGGATATATCGCTGAAAGTATTTTTTTAATACATAGCGAGCAGTTTTAAAAAGCCACCGTCTACAGCGCATCACGGCGAGAACAAAACATACGTTTAGCGAGGGTGGTGCGTCACGTTACATTGTCCCGATCAATTATTCACGTCCCTGGGCATCGGAGTGCAAAGTAAATCATGTTCCCTGTCCCCTCGGTGGCAGAGAGAATTGCACGATGTATGGCGGGGGACCCTGATCACTGCTGAGAATAAAAAAAAATGGGAATAATGTAGTTTGCCCCCCCCACCCTTCCCTCACCCCCCGAAGTCTGCGATGTCTCACTGGCCCTCTCCACGGTGGCATCACCAGTGCGTGACTCAATCCGGTGTCTCCACACTCAAATGTTTCTCCTGAGCCAATCGGCACTCGCTGGTCACGCATCGCGTGAAGTCCCTTGTGTTATGGGCGAGTGGGTCCCAGTCCTTGCTCGCCGAGTCGTTGCTGAGACTGAAAAAGGCAGGTGGCAACAGTAGCCACGGTACGTGTGTACGTTGAACTTCTTTCGCACCGTACGTAGCCAGCCGTGCCAATCGGAGGCACGAGAGAGGTATAATGGATTTGGTGTGCCGGATGCAGACATTGTCAAATTGCCAACCCCGGGACAATCCCCAGCTGAGATTAATCTCTGGCTTCATCTGCCTTTAGGTGCCACCCCGACCGTGAGCCCCACGGAACACGGCGCCACCACAGCCGCCACCGCCGCCCCCGGTGACATCGTGCCCCTCACCATCTCACCGCCACCCGGAGGAGGAGGAGGAGGCGACGACGCGTGGAACAGCACCCGAGCAACCGCCGGCGTCTCCAGCTCTGCTGGCGGCTGGACGTTGCCGACCGTCGCCAACCAGTCGGCCGAGGCGGCGCGAGTGCCTTCCCCCACGACTCCGTTCCACCGCACGCCAGAACCAGCGCACGCGGCGACCGCGGCGGCGGCGACGACGGCCATTGACTTCCCGACGGCGTCTGTCCGCCCCACGGCCGCGAACGGCTTCGACGCGACGGTGGCCACCTCTCTGACCGGCGAGGGTTCACCCACCGGGCCGGGTGGGACGGCGGCGGTCGCGACGGAATCTCCCACCACCGCCACCACCGCCGGCGCCGTGCCAACCGGAGGTCCGGAAAGCGTGGACGCTGCCGGCGCGGAGCTCCCGCCGTCTCTGCCCGTTCCGCTCGCCGTGACTCGCCCCATGCGGACGTCCACCGCCATGGACCACCAGGGCGTGCCGACGGTGCCCCGGCCCGGCAGCATGGGGCCCCCCACGACCGGGGAGTCGAGCCCGGAGTGCAACGGGACGACGCACGCCAGCGAGGAGCGGGACACCGCGACCCCCACAGGTGATGAACGGAAGAAGGGGATTTTAGTTTTATGTCACTGTTGTTGTTATGAAACTTTATAAAATAATGAGTGACGCTGCCAGGGTATGATGGGTGGCACACTCTGATTGGAATCCAAAGCTCGCCGATTAGTTCAATCTCCCGGCGCGGCAGCTGAAACAATGGGGACAGTTTCCAAAAGTTCCCTCCGTCTCTGCCGCCAGCAGTGTAAATGGGTTGCACCACAGTCAATGGGCAGGCCACGCGCGTGTGGTGGGGTAAAGTGTGGTGGGGTAAAGTGTGGGTACTCTAAAGTCTTTCAACATGTCCGGGTTAGTTTGGAAAAGTTGGTGAAATGCCCTCTGAACTCTGGAGGGCCTTCTAGAGAGCTCTGTGTGGTAGAGGTTGTTCTGCCAGCAGCGTTATAAGCAAGAAATTGCAAGGCTCCTCATTTTATTTTACCTTTTTTATTTTTGGTTATTGGATATTATCATGAAGTGTTTAGTAATAATAAGTTGCCCAGGAAAGCGTCACTGAGACTGGTGTGGTTAGTGGAGTGAGAGATATGGAGGGAGACCTTGGGAGAGAGCTTGGTGGCACGGGAGAGTAAGATAGTAGACTTGGGCAGGGCACGTCATGTCACTTTAGGGGGGGCGATGATGACCAGGAGGTTGAGGCTGACAATGGAGTGGAAGTTAATGGAGTGGAAGCCAAAGGAGGAGACGCCAGAGATGATGTACACAGCGGAGATGCACCGACGAGATCGGCTCATGTGCACAGATGGATTGTCGCATCACGAGACCGTGAGACATGGCGACGGCTTGGGGAGAGGCCTTCACACACCAGATCACGCTTTTTGATGACAATGATGATGATTCTGCATTAGAGCGCTTGTCCTGGTCAATCGTGTGGGAACATTAACTAAGTAATGTGCTCACCGTTCACTAAGGACTTAATTCTAAAAAGCTCCAGCCATGTGTACCTGCATCACTGTAAAAATGTGTCAAACTTGTATAATTACACGCGAACATAATGAAGAGGGTTAAGATATATAGTTAACATTTGGAGCAATGACCCATATCTCTGCTATAAGGGTCATTGCTTTAAACGTCGCCTATTATATACAGGGTGGCCCAAAAGTCAGGACACATCGGGATATTTGAATTATTTTAACAAATGTTCCAACCGACTTGCATTCACATTAATACATGATGCATGATTTTTTTTAAACGAGGTTAGGACTTAAAAAAAATTACAGCTGTTTAATTTTTGAACATTAATTATGCTTTATCTCAATAAATTCAGGGTTCTTCGTCGAGTTTGGTAAATTCCTCCACAGGAATACAAAAATATTAGTAATGATAAAAGAGAAAATTTTAACTTAAATAATAAACAATTAAAAATTTTAATGCCAGTGCTAAAATAAATGCAATAACCCTATGTGCCCTAACTTTTAGGCCATCCTGTACATACATACATACACATTATATATATTTCCTTTTTGGGCAGTGATATTGCCATCCTGCTGCACGTGCGATCGAGGAATGTGTCGCGTGTGCGTGCTCTCACGTTGTGTCGGCGTGCAGAGCCACCGGCGGGCGTGTGCCACCCCAACCCGTGCCCCGTCGGGCAGCGCTGTGTTCCCGAGCCGCAGGGCGAAGAGGGGAATTCCTCTAACCAAGGAAATTCCTCAGCTCTCTTCACCTGCCAGTGCCCTCCAGGGTGGCAGGGACTCAACTGCACTGACGGTTGGTGAACTACCGCAGGGACAATTGTTCATAAAAAAAGAAATGTGGTTACTCTTTTCTTCAATTACACTTCATTCGAACAATTTTTACTATTTGTTTTATTTTACCAGATAAGGCTTACTGAGCTATGTAGCTCTTTTTCAGATGCGACCTTGCCACAAACGATAACTCAACGAAGTGGCTGATCATGTGGAAATTTATAGCAGCCAAATACTCTAAACGCGTGACGTTGATTCTAACTGTGGAGGGAAAAACCGGAGGATCAGAAGAAAAAGCCACGCGACCACGGGGAGAGAGACACGCACACTCCACATGTACAGGCGTCAGGGTCGGGGATGAACCCACAACGGCCTGGAAAACCAGGCGAGGTAGTTAACATCTCGCCACCACAGTGCCGATGACCTGCATGGCATGGTGTGGTCTTAATCTAGCAGTGGATTGAAAACGTTCCGTGCATGTGCATCCCATTATCATGCTGTTGGAGTCCTACCACAAGACAAATACATTCCCGTTTGGAATTCTCGCAGCGAGCAGTTAATCTCCCCGTGTCGGTGAAGGGCCACAGAATGTAATGTCAAAGAACTACATCTGAAGTCACTTCCGCTTCAGATGTAGAATATAGCGTCTATATTCTGTGCAAAGATTGTTTGTTGTGTGTCATCCATAATAGAGTTTTTTTTGGGTTAGATCACGTAAATATATAAATGTGTCGTTAAAACCCGGCACCACCCGACACAGCCAACTAGTAAGGGTTGTCACGTAAACAGAACGTGGCCAATTCGTCACTAGTACAGCACACCGGTTTGTTGGAGAGCCAAGCCACAACATTTACAGTCTGAGTACGACGTTTCGCCAGTAATTACAACCAGCTTCATCAGGCGACAGCCAGATTTGTGGAGAAGTCAATCAACCTGGGCCTATGTCCAAAAATTCTTAACTTACACACCCTCAAGTTTTACCACCTTATCCACCCAATACCTATTCTACCTGCTCTTGTTTTACTGCAGCTGATGCATTATTAAACTGAATGTCGTGCATTAACAAAACGTCTACGAGGTGGGTGAATCATTGGGGTCGAGAGTAACGACGGATGGGCGGACAAGGGAGGGACCGACGGAGCTGTGAAACCAGCTCGCATGCACGAGCAAGGGGAATTGTCGCGTCGCAGCAGGGCGCGGAGGGATGGCGATCAGCTTGGGGACGCCTTCATCCAGCAGTGGATAGATCGTGGCTGATGACTGTGGGCGAGTTTTACTCCGCGGCTAATCTGTCGCCTTGGTCGCTCCCGCCCTGCCCGCTCGCGCAGACGTGGACGAATGCAGCGGCGACGGGACGAACCCGTGCCCCCCGTTCAGCGCTTGCCGGAATCGGCGAGGCGGCTTCGTGTGCGAGTGCCCCGTCGGCTTCTACCAGGACTACCCGCGCGGCTGCCTCGCAGGTGCTCCTGCTGCCTGCCTCCCTGGCCTCACCACTGCACCCCCACGCGTCTTGAGTGTGTCACGCGCTGGTTGGTTGGTTGGTTTGGTTGTTGTGTGTGAGGCTGGAGTACAGGACGAGCGGCAGGCCTTCCCTCAGGAGACCAACTACTTCAGGACTGTGCGAGTGATCGCTCCGTGGCGTAGCTGTCGAGCAAGCGTGCAGGCGGTGCAACTGCACTGGGCCCCAGGCGTGGAGCTATGACGGCGGAGGGTGGGGAATTTGAGAGGGGAGGGGCCCCCATTAAATTGCTTCACCAGGGCCCATGCTAACCACGCCGCGCCACTGTGTGTGCGTGTGTGTGCTGATGATGATCATGTACAACAGCTGAGTCTGGACTGGGGTAGGGAAGAATGGTGTCAGGACAATGACAAGGTTTCCCCACAAAAATGGCTAATTGATATTCCGTTTAATCAAAGGCGTGTTGTTTGTTTGTGTTTATTTTGTTGTTGTTGCAATTATTGTCCTTTTTTTGTTAAGTTTATTTGCTTTTGTGAGCCAGGTCTCACTTAAATAATAGAGTTGTAGCCTCATCAGGCAGTTCGCCGAACTCACAAATAAAGATTTCACTTCCTTGTGCCACCATCTCCCGTGTGATTTTCCACAGCCAAGACGTTCCTAGGAAACATCACTTTGAAGAATTCCGTGTTCACGGCTGAGATGGGAGACCCTGCTTCCAGCGTGTTCGTGGAGCTGCAGGACAACATTACGGGAGTGGTCAGAGATGGGCACACAGCACTCACCCCCGAACTTCAACCAAATCAGAGTCTTTATTTATACCGGAGGAATCCGATGTCCTGTAGGGGCGAGTCAGAAATTTACAACAACAACAACGATCAAAAAACAATATAGGAGTCGAAAGTGATGAAGGAAGCTTGTGTTGCCTTCGAATCGTCGTGATTTAATTTAGTTGTTTTCATTTATTTTATTTTATTGATTGTTTTACCTACGTGACTTTACCGAAAAAAACAAAGAGTATGAATCCTTGCAGTCACGAAAGCTTCAAATCTAGAAGTATAGGAAGGTTAAGCAAATCACAAAAAAATATGACTATTTTTATTTAACCAGGTAAAGCCCACTGAGCTAATAGCGTCTTCTTTTAGAAGTGACCTGGCCACAAATGATAGCTCAACGACCACGTGGAGAGAGACACGCAAACTGTAGTCACGGCCAACCAAACGACAACACGACAAGAACATAACAACATGACATCATCACAACAATGTCAGCGAGTCCATGGGAATGCAGAGCTATCACAAAAGTGGTCACCAGTTGATTCATAACGTGTGCCGCTTATCTCACTTGTGTTGTCTGTCTCGTATATTCTATCTTGTTTGTTGCGTCTTGTTGGCTTCATAAACCTATGGGTAGCATTGACGTATGAGATAATTAACATAATAGATTGAGAGCCCTTTGTGGATCTCACAGCAGTCGTTTGACCATACTTCACCACGCTGGTCAGTGCGGGTTGGGGCAGACAAGTACAGTAACGGTGCGTATATCACTCGCCACTGCTGTTAGCCGTGGCCCGGAATCAAACCGATGCACAACCACTGCCCCAATGACTGTATATTGCACATTTTTGGACCTTATATTCTTGATAAATGACTCTTCCCCCCCCCCCATAATATCAAGCCATCTAATAAACATTTGTTTAAGCAGCCACACACTGCTGATGAGCCTCGGTAAGTTGAAACCAGTCCACGGTTTACAAACAACACTACCGGGACACATGACATCTGGAAGATTCTTTCCGTCGGCAAAGTAAATGCTTTTGACTTTCTGCGAAGGAACACTCGGCCCGTGTGTGATTCCTTTGCTGCCCACCCCCCCCCCCTGTGATTGTTTTCTGTCTGCGACTCCACCCCAGTGACCCGTGCTCTCGTCTCGTTGTTGCAGATGAACGAGACGTTCAAGGGCAAGAACTTGTCCTACCAAGGCACCACTGTTCTCAGTGTCATGTGAGTTCGCGGGCAGCTGGGTGGCTACGAAATTAAACACTTACAGAATAATATCAACGTATGAACAATCACTCTGTGGTTAAACTCCAATAACGCGTTTAGATTTATCAGCACGCGGTATTTTAATGAATGGCATTATTTACATAGCCTTGAGAACGATTGGCACACACGCACAACAACAACAACGTCGCCATTCGCCACCAAGTGGCGGTGTACAGCCTTTAAGTTTCTCTGGCCAGAGGTCGTGGAACAGACCCAAAATTATCTACAGAGCTCTCCTGCACCACATCCACCCTTCTCTTCCTTCGCCCTTGTGTTTGGCCAAACAGGGGTTGGTTGGGCAAACACAAAACTCTTCCCAATAGTTTAGATGTTAAATGTGGTTATGTTTTTTTTTTTACACGGAGTAGTGATAGTAGTGATCTTCATCATCATCATCATCGCCATGATCACTACCACCACCATTTTATTTCAAATTATGTAGCAGCCAGATGAGAAAGCAAATAATTTTGTGTGAGACGTGAGTTTATCATGAAATAATATAAAGCAAGCAAAGGTTAATCGTATAAACATTAAGGGCATTATTCTAAATGTAAACACAACATTCAAATGGGGGATTATAAAAAAAAAAGGGGGGGTATGGAATATTTTCTGTAAATCAGCCTCAGACAGCTCCGGCTGAGTTGAAGCCGTACTCACAGTGGTACGTGGCAAAAGTTTGAGGGCAGATCAGCGCTCAGCCTATCCCGGAAGAGCACACTTGCACGAACTCTGTTGGCTGATCGGACCGACGTGTGCGCGCGTCCGTCGCCGGTGTCAGGAACGGGAGCGTCGTCGTCTCTGTGCTGCACCTCTTCGCTTCGTCGTCGGCGGCCACGAACCGCAGCGTGAACGACGCCATCCACAACTACACCGGGAGCTGCGCCAACACGAGCGCCTGCGAGTTCGCGCGCGGAACCAATTTCTCCTACAGCGGTGAGCGCGACAACGGCGCCCCCGTCCGTTCGGATTTGTGCCCCGTGGTCTTTGGTTTGTGCTCTCGCGTTTCACGTCTGCGTTACTCCGATTGCATTTAACTCACAAAAACACACCCGAGAGGGAATGAGCCAAATATCTCCGCAAGGGTTCCTCCCCACAATGGAGTTAAGGATCACCAAGGCGCACCCCTGAGTGAAGGACTTTTGATATCCCTATTCTAGTCGTCAGGGTCGGGATCGAACCCACGAACTCCTGTACACCAGGCGACGTAGTTAACATCTTCTAGCTAACATGATGATGATGAGAGATTGAGACACGCGAACTCCCAATACACAGCAGGCGTCAGGGTCGGGCTCGAACCCACGGCCTTCTGCGTACCAGGCGAGGTAGTTAACATCTCACAGCCACTGTGATGATGATGATGAGAGAGACACGCAAACTCCAAATACACAGCAGCAGGCGTCAGGGTCGGGCTCGAACTTATGACCTCCTGCGTACCAGGCGAAGTAGTTAGCATCTCCTAGCCACTGTGGCTTTCGCGTCCGGGATGGAACCCACGACCTCCTGTATACCAGGCGAGGTAGTCAACATCTCACAGCCGCCGTGCTGTCCGCGCTGTCGCCAGAGGGTGACGTGTGCAGCCTGGCGGTGTGCGACGAGAGGAGCTCGCGCTGCGTGCACGTCGACGGGGACGTGTCGTGCGAGTGCCGCGCCGGCTTCTTCAAGCACAGCGCCATGGACCACGTGTGCAGAGGTGAGCACCACGTGTGCAGAGGTGAGCAGCACGTGTGCAGAGGTGAGCACCACCTGTGCAGAGGTGAGCACCACCTGTGCAGAGGTGAGCACCACGTGTGCAGAGGTGAGCACCACGTGTGCAGAGGTGAGCACCACGTGTGCAGAGGTGAGCACCACGTGTGCAGAGGTGAGCACCACGTGTGCAGAGGTGAGCACCACGTGTGCAGAGGTGAGCACCACGTGTGCAGAGGTGAGCACCACGTGTGCAGAGGTGAGCACCACGTGTGCAGAGGTGAGCAGCACGTGTGCAGAGGTGAGCACCACGTGTGCAGAGGTGAGCACCACGTGTGCAGAGGTGAGCAGCACGTGTGCAGAGGTGAGCACCACGTGTGCAGAGGTGAGCACCACGTGTGCAGAGGTGAGCACCACGTGTGCAGAGGTGAGCACCACGTGTGCAGAGGTGAGCAGCACGTGTGCAGAGGTGAGCACCACGTGTGCAGAGGTGAGCAGCACGTGTGCAGAGGTGAGCAGCACGTGTGCAGAGGTGAGCAGCACGTGTGCAGAGGTGAGCAGCACGTGTGCAGAGGTGAGCAGCACGTGTGCAGAGGTGAGCACCACGTGTGCAGAGGTGAGCACCACGTGTGCAGAGGTGAGCACCACGTGTGCAGAGGTGAGCACCACGTGTGCAGAGGTGAGCACCACGTGTGCAGAGGTGAGCACCACGTGTGCAGAGGTGAGCACCACGTGTGCAGAGGTGAGCACCACGTGTGCAGAGGTGAGCACCACGTGTGCAGAGGTGAGCACCACGTGTGCAGAGGTCAGCACCACGTGTGCAGAGGTGAGCACCACGTGTGCAGAGGTGAGCACCACGTGTGCAGAGGTGAGCACCACGTGTGCAGAGGTGAGCACCACGTGTGCAGAGGTGAGCACCACGTGTGCAGAGGTGAGCACCACGTGTGCAGAGGTGAGCAGCACGGGCGAGCCGCCGTCGGCGGCATCGCCGTTAAGTATTCATGAAAGACCAAAAATGATCGTCGTCGAATAATTATGAAGTCATCATTGCCCAATCATCATTCATTATTCGTAAAAAAAACATCATCAACAGGCGTTAGTAAATGATGATCATCAGCATAGTCTTGTAATTAAAGATTAATTTACAATCATGATAATACAATTATTCATATTCGGATGTCATCTTTAATCAATTACTGTCACCGTCGTTATCGTCAAATAATCAATTTTAAATAATCTAAATTAAATAATTAGTTTTCCTCTTCATCATTATTATCATGTCATCATCACCATCTGCGCCATCATCCATCATCAATACGATCAGGTATTGGCCCTGACGATAAGGACTTTACTCGTTGTGATGAATGCTTATGAACACAAGAAATGTCGTCTTAACCATTAAATCATCGCTATAAGTATCGTGATCAGCATCACCTTAATTAAATCATCGCTATCATGATCATCAGCAGTAAGCAGCAGCACTGTTAGCAGGTCCTACTTAAAATAATCATCGATTGTAGACGTTCATTGGAGGCCTCGTTAATTCTCGGTGGTGCGATCACGCGTGGGAGATCTGATGATAATTAACGATGCTTTCATGATGATAATTTAAACATGACTGTGATTAATCATTTCTGGAAGAGGGAACGTCTTTGAATCGCACAGAAATCTGCCAAAGAGCAATGAACCCGTCCCTGTTTTCACAGCTTGTGAAAACGGCTACAAGCTGCATAACAACGCATGTGTCAAGTAAGTTTCATTCAAACTCAGCTGGGTTTAATTTTGATTATTATTTAAAGTTACTCATTCATATGAGGCGCACGGGTGGCTCAGAGATCTGAGCACTGGGCAATAAACTTCTGGAGTTTATGGTTCAAAATTGGGTTTCAGCCACCCTACTTAACCTGGCTAAAAATTCCAGCTATGGGAATTTGAAATATCAGTTTTCACTTGCATGCGATGGACATTACCCTCGTATGCTGACTTACTGGGAAAGTGCTGCCCCTTGTTGTGTGTGGAGTAGAAGCCTCTTGACACGATCTCAGAGGTAGCTCTGTGAAAGCCGCTTCCTTGCGCCGTTCTCTATCCTGAAACAGAAGATTAGTGCCGCATAGAATTGCATTTGCCAATGAGATTTCTAACTTTCATCCTTACCCATGTGTCGATAGTTTTAATATACACATTTATTGAGGGACTGTGTGTTGTCTTGGTGTGGTCCGGGACTGTTTTTGCTGTTCTTTTGCCGCCTTTCCCAAGCTTAGGAATTGGTGTACTTATGCAATTTGAACTTATATACTTTATCAATTTTTTTTAAAGATGTTGTTGTTGTTGTGATTGTGGCTCACCTGCTCCGCCAATGAGTGCCCTGCCTGTGTGCCTCTCCCACAGGTGCCCGTTTGGCTACTACGGCCACCAGTGTGAGGAGCGTGAGTCTCGCCCACAACGATTGCCTCCTCCTCCCTGACTCACACACACAACGCGTTGGGTTTGGAGGTTTTTCAATCACCTCCTTGCCAAATCACTCGGACTTCACCCGATCTCGTCCGACCTCGGATGTTAGCTAAGGGGCCGTCCATAAATGACGTCACGCACCTAGGGGTGGGGGGGGGGTGAGACATTTCTGACGATGTGTGACGAGGGGGGGGGGGGTAAAAAATCGTCCAAAATCGCGTGACGTCATTTATGGACGGCCCCTAAGCAGGCTTTGACCCTGGACGGTGCTCGGATCGATGGGTGGCTTCCGTGCAGAAAAGAGGCGTAAAATACAAACAGCTCGAGTCGTTTGCATGCCTCTGCGGGGCTGTGTTGTGGGCAGCAGAGGGCAGTGCAGCCCACTCCATATTGTCATCAGTCCTGCGTGCCCCCCACCTGCACCCCACAGCGACCGGCGCGGTGAAGTTTGGACAAATAACCCCTTTGATCGACTCGGCATTGGGAGGCCCTTATCCAGCAGTGGAATATCAACAGGACTGTACATGCGGGCATGCACAGATGTACCTGTGTGCACGTCTACTTGCGCGCACACAGATTTAACAACACGCAGAGATCCGCAGTGCACGAGCAAAAACTCTCGTCCCAACGCACAGACCGCCAGCTCCAAAGGGGCCGTCCATAAATGACGTCACGCACCTTGGTGGGGGGGGGTTGGTCAGACATTTGTGACGATGTGTGACGAGGGGGGGGGGGTTGAAAAATGTGACGTCACATCAAAATGCGCAACTTTAAATAATATAGACAACACGTTCTACGTAATTAAATTGACTTTCTAATAAATGGTTTCTCCTACAACATCAGAATGCAGCGCCACATTACATACGCACTAAAATGACAATAGTTTAAAGCGATTTGAAGCATGTTTCATTTTGGGGGGGGGGCAGAGCTTTGTGACGTCATATTTGAGGGGGGGGGATCTGACTTTTTGTGACGCCGTGTGACGAAGGGGGGGGGGGGGTCAAAAATCGTCCAAAATCGCGTGACGTCATTTATGGACGGCCCCAAAGAGCTGCATGTGTGACAGGCGCGTGCGTCAGCTGCCCGGGCTGCCGCCTGAATCTGTGTTGCTGTTGTTGTTGCTGTTGTTGTTGTTGCTGTTGTTGTTGTTGCTGTTGTTGTTGCTGCTGCTGCTGCTGTTGTTGTTGTTGCTGCTGCTGCTGTTGTTGTTGCTGCTGTTGTTGTTATTGTTGTTTCTGTTGTTGTTGTGGCTGTTGTTGTTGTTGTGCTGCAACAATGGCTGAGCCCCCGTGTGGTTGCGCTGCCCGTGCAGGTTACCTCCTCGTCGCTGTGGTCCTGGGGGCAATGGGCGGGGGGCTCCTCGTCAACCTCGCCATCGCTCTCTCCATCACCTGCTACAGGTGTGGGTCTCTCTGTGTGTGTGTGTGTCTGTGTGTGTGTGTGTCTGTGTGTGTGTGTGTCTCTCTGTGTGTGTGTGTCTCTGTGTGTGTGTGTCTCTGTGTGTGAGTCTCTGTGTGTGTGTGTCTCTCTGTGTGTGTGTCTCTCTGTGTGTGTGTCTCTGTGTGTGTGTGTCTCTGTGTGTGTGTGTCTCTGTGTGTGTCTCTGTGTGTGGGTGTTGAGCTTCTTTTGCACTGCACGGAGCCAACAGTGCTAATCGGAGGTCGGGCGAGGGACAACAAACTCAAAATAACATCGAGACAAATAACGTCGAAAACGAAAATTTAAAACACACAACCATTGCGTGCGCGTTCTCCGACGCTGCTGTTGCGTTCGTTTTTGTTTTCTCTCCCCGCGCAGAAAGCGCCGCCTGGAGGCCCAGCGAGCCCGCTACAAGGACGAGGGCTTCCAGCTGTCCCCCTACGCGGAGCTGCCCCGGATCCCCCGTGCTCAGACGGCGTGGGGGCGCGAGACGTACGAAATGCAGGACAGCGGCAGCACGCGCAACCTGCTGCACCCCGACGAGAGCTACATCGCGGTACGGCGCACGCGAAGACGCCCACCCCCCACCCCGTAGAGCCTTGGCACCATGGGTGGAAAAAACCCGATTTTTCCAGCGGCAGGCACCGGGTTTTTTCTTTAATACAATTAAACCCGATATCGGGGAATTAAAACCTGGTTTAATGAATACGAAACTCTGATCCAAGGCTTAGGCTGCTTCCTCGTCGGTGCTGCTATCGTACTCGGGGGGCCGTCGGGCACGGGGTTGTCGTAGAATGCGGCGGGCAGGTTGGTCTTGATGAACACGAGCTTCTCCACAATCGTGGGCGCCGCCAGTGAGTTCCTTCGCTTGGAATGGATGAAGCCCATCGTTGAGAAGTTGGCGAAGTGCGGTTCTGCAATTAGAACCAATTAAACCGGATTTCTCCCAATCTCAGATGATCGGGTTTCATATAAAAAGACAATTAAACCCGATTGTCAAAAACCTGACTGTGCCACCCTTGCTTGGCACACTGCTGGGGACAAGGTGCCGTTCGCGACTAGCACCATGTCTATGCAGGGCTGGCACTGTGGCACACGAGGGGCGATGTTTACACACAGCACCAGGTACTCATTTGAGGCTGAGTCGACCTAGGGGAGGCCCAGGACCGGTTCAGATCATCGTCACCGGTGGTTGGCCGTGAGCGGGAATCGAATTCGGGTGGCCGGGTCCGTAGCGCGGCGCGCTACCCACTACACTACATGCACGCGCACGCACGTGCACGTGTGCATGCACACGCATGTGCACACGTGTACACACATGGGGGTGGGGAACCTTTCCTTGCCCGAGGAGGACTTTCAAATGCTTTTGGCGGGCAACCGTGCATCAACACCCGCACCTTCTCTTTCCGTGTCCAATAACATCGCGCAATATCATTAGGGCTCACCACCACCACACTCGTTTATCACGTAAACTGAGCACTGCCCATCATAACACGCTTGCACAGGAGGTACGGACGCTATGCGTGTAGCAACGCTTGGTGCCATCGTATGAATTCCAAGACCAAATCTGCAGTCATCATGTTTGGTCTTCTAGTGCGATACGAGAGAGAGATTCTCCAGGGGACCTAACATAAATTTTTTAAGTGGATCTCGTATTCAAAAAAAGCTTTAAATGTGTGGTGATCCCTGCAGGAACAACGAAGTTGAGTAAAATTATCGAGGAACATTCTGATGTAGGGCAGATATTCTTCAACATTGTACTTACGTCTATGCTTCGTAAAATTAGAATCGTAAATAATAAATACATGTTTTAAACAACCCTTTGGCTGAACTTTTATATAACACGCTGCTATGGGAGGAACGCGGAGTCATGTGACTGAGAGATGACATCACCTTTGAGCTACCTGACTGTTGCTATCAGCTGGATATGAGCAGCATGCGCTCACTGGTCTTGCTGTGGGTCAAAAGTCAACAGTGGATGTCCTCTGGAGATAATCACGCCCACTTAAAAAATGGGGAATTTCAACCTCTGACACAGGGCTGTTAAACACGGGGCGAAACTCCACCACACTCTCTTCTGAGCAATAAATTACTTTGACCTTAATTGTATTTATTTTTAAGGTCAAGCCACGTTAGTTGCTTGTGACCAAATAAACAGGAATTCAGCCGATCTCATCAGACCTCAGAAGCTAAGCAGAGACAAAACACAGACTCTCTCTCTGTGCGTCTGTGTTGTCTCTTTCTCTCTCTGCTTTTGTTTCTGTCTGTGTGTCTGTGTTTTGTCTCTCTCTCAAATTTAGTTCTACCTGATGACGGTTGCTTGTGTTGCACTCGAAACGTCGTATTCTATTATTTAATTTATTTTCTATTTATACGTGACTTTACCGAAAGAACCAAAGAGAAAACTACAATGTTGTGCTGCACTGTTCCCTGACGTTTACGCTCTACGCCTTCACTAACACGCTACTAACCAGCGTGGTGAAGTATGGTCAAATAATAAATAATAAAAATAATAGAAAAATAATAATAGAAATAATAATATTATTATTTATATTATTCTTTTATATTATTATTTCTACCTACGTGACTTTACCGAAAAAACCTAAGAGTATGAATCCTTGCAGTCACGAAAGCTTCACATCTAGAAGTGTGGTCAAATAACCTCCATGACCAACACGGCATGGGGAGGTCATAACCTAGCAAGGGATTTCTCGACACAGAGCTTAATGTCAGCCTGGCTTGTCCAGGTTACCAAGATAAAAAATACATGAGGCAGCTGACACATCACACCCAATACACCTCGTGTCACGCCTGTGGCTACCAGCCACGTGCCAACTCTCGTCTGCAAGCGACGCAGAAATTACCCAGTGAGTAATGAGGCCCTGGCTCTACGTCTACGCCGATCCAGTTTTACCACAGTCGGTTGTCCACCACCTCCGATTAGCACGGCTGGCTACGTACGCTGCGAAAGAAGTTCAAAATACATACACACATGAGGACAATCTTGTGCAATTGCTCGTTAGCAATTAAAGAATGGCGGAGGTGGAAGGGCAGGTGGCGTCTGGCGCCCTCCACAGCTGCCCTGCAGCTTCGCTGAATGCTGCTGTCCTCCCGGGTGGTGCTGTTACAACCTCCTTGCTGTACTGCCCATGACCCCCCAACCCTCCCCCTCCCTGCCTGCAGCCGGCGTACCGGAGCTCGGTGAAGATGGGCGAGTCGGGGCAGCCCTACTCCGTGCTGCCCCCAGGACAGTACATGTACGGAGGGCAGCACAATCCGTCCTATGTCCACGATGACACTCGCCGGAGAGATTACTTCTGAACGGCGACTTGGTTTTAAAATCTTTTTGTTTTACAACCTTCCTACGACGTGCACGACCCGCATGTGTGTTTGTTTTTCACTCGCCAACATTTCAGCGAAGCCGCTGTCTAATTAATGTTGCCAGTCGTGAGCCGAATATTTATTTTCGTTTCTTTTCTCTTCACCTACTTACTGAAAGACGTCTTCCTCCGTGGGTATGAGGCAGTGTAATGAGCAACTGTGAAAATGAAAAAAATTCTAGAGAAGTGAACGCGTCTGTTTCTGCTTTTAATTGTGTGAGCTTTCTCGCCTCTTGTTATCGAGGTGAAGTGTAAGTCCTGGTGTCCGCATGAATTGGTCTGGGCCAGTGGAATCTTGTTCTGGTTCAGACAGGAATGTTCACTTGCTGATCCCCACTCTGGTTTTTTTTTTAAAAAATAGAGAAAAAACATCTTTTTTTCCCCGACAAGTGCAAGTTTTGGCGCTCAAAATAGTATTTGTATTGTTGATTTACAAGGATAGACACGTTGTGTTTTTTCCCGGTGGATCCTAACGCGCTTGCTTTCATGTTGCACTGCGTCAAGCGAGATCAACTTAAGTGTTCAAAGTTTCAAATGTTTAAGATTTTTGTTGTTGTTTTATTTGTGCCACAGTATTAGCAGAATTGTTGACAAAATCTTGAAACAAAGTATTTAAAAAAAATATGAAAATAATTTAAACATCTCACCAACAAAGATTAGCCAAATTGTCAGAGAAGATCAATCGGATCAACTTTTTATCGGATTTGCTTACGTTTTTTTATGATGTTGCCAAACTTCAGCAGAAACCACTGGTCAATGTTTGTGGTTGCTGCCAGACTCTTTGAAACGGTCTGGTGATGAGTGGTTTATGTTTTCACTCCGCATCAGCTCATTCGCTGTCCAGACATTCACGCGAAATGTCTAGATAGCATGTCCGGGTCCTGGTATTACGATAATCACCCTGTAAATATTTCCTGCCTTGGACGTTACAGCTATTGCTACCAATGAAGTATTTATGATTGATTGTATTCCTGTACGCACGCACCGCCGTGAGGGGGCGGGGGGGGGGCATTGTTAGGATTTCATGAGAAGACATTCTCCAGTTTTGGGTCATGTATCAGGAAAAGTGTTGGATCAAAGTAAACAAGAGAAGTCGCTCGCCCCCATCATCAAAACTGATCAATCCACTCCTGGACGAAGGCCCCTCCTAGCCCCCATCACCTCTCACGAACTGCAAATGGAACGATCCACCCGGTGCCTGCACGTGAACTAATTTCATCGCTCCATCTCCTTTGTGCACACCCTCTTGGTTCGGAGCGAAGTGCGGTGGCTCAAAATCGGCGTCCGTCACTGATTGATGACCACTTCCGAGCTTCAAAGGGAACGTGGTGATGTGAAATCTTGGTGGCTGTCCGACAGCGCATCCTGAGCTTTTGGTGGACATACTTCATGCCACGCCATGCCCCCACCGCAAGGACAGTAGCACATGGTGAGGTGCAAGAAGCAAGCTGGGGCAACAAGCCTCTTTGAGAAGCGAGCCTCCCATTACTTTGAAAAGTAACGTGGGATTGCCGTTTTTTGCTGAAGACAATGCAGGACTTGTCCTTGGAAGAAAAAAATAATTGAAAACGTGACTTGCTGTTGTATATAAACGAATAGCAGTGCCGACGATTTCACGCAATGAAATTAATTCTGCAAGGTATTTTATCATTGTTATTTCGCGGAGTTTCATTTTGCTGACTTTCATTGCACGTGTGCTATGAAACTCCTAGCGCCAACCACTATGTTACCGCTCCCCATGCACATATTCATACAGATTTACACATGTAATATCCTAAGAGCAAAGACAAAGATTCCCCGGATAGCCTGAACAGACTGCTGGGGCAAGTGCTGTTAGCGAGCACCTATGAAAGCCGGCGCAGCACACGAGGGGGTGGGCAACCACGCACGGCCGCCTTTGTATCCCCAGTGGCGATATTTACACACCAGGTACTCATTTGAGGCCGAGTCGACCTAAGGGAGGCCCAGGACCGGTTCAGATAATCGTCACACTGGTGTTGGCCGTGAGCGGGAATCGAACTTGGGACACCGGATTCGTAGCGCAGCGCGCTAACTGCTGCACTATCCTAAGCGCACACACACACACGAGCGAGTTATACTGGTCAGTTTTCTTGAGTAGCCGCTGAAGAAGGCTTACCTGTTAAGTAAAGAGAAAATAAATTGCTATGAAAACGTGTAAGTATTATATTTTCCTAACCACTTTTCGCTCTCTGGTGCCGTTTATAATTCTTCATGAATCGTGTCTGTATTGTTGGCATAAATGTTGGCTTGTGCATCCTACTGCTTGTGTCTTCTTGCTTTGTGTTGGTAAGCTATACCGACTGACAGTCCATTATCAATCTACTGCTGAATGAATGTCTCTTCACACCATGTTGGTCATGAGGCTTGTTTGACCATACTTGACGCTGGTCAGCGTGGCATGGTGAAGGGAGGGAGCCCTGAACTGGGTCCAGATATCACTCAACAATGATTTCAGCTGGGCACTGAACTCAGGTCACTGGGTTCAGTTGTATAGTGCGCCAATAGTTTTGCTAATGAGCTTTATTTAGCCTTGGCTACGACTTACACCAAGCTTGTTACGAGGAATTATGTTGTATCGCTTTCTTCAGACCCTGTGTAAAACGCACAGATGTCCGACTGAGTCCTACATCTTATAACTGTTTGACACAAAACACAATTTCACTTGTTCATAGTACATACTGAATACGTTAATTTTATTTAAAAGATACCCTGGACAAATGAAATATGTGACGTCTCATTTGTTAGGATGTTCGGCCGTAATAGAGAAAGTAATTGAGTTTCTTCATTATTATTATTTTGCTATCGCCACCCCCGAAAGCCTTGCGATGCAACAATCTATCTCCTACGCACGTGTCGATCTCATTGCTCTGCCTCTGGGCAAGTCCCTTCCTTTGGCTGCTACTACTACATCGTTCGTCTCGACCACCAGTCATCATCGTAATGTTCCCGTTAGCCAAATGCCCTTCTGAACGAAAGTTTTCCAGCAGCATTTGTGTTTTGCAATCCCTGGACCGGTTTCAACTGTTGGAGCCTCATCAGCAGATTCAGGCGTGTTAGACAACATTGCGTGTTAATTATTGACGGCTCCAAAGGTAAGTCTAAACATAGCCCCTAACTTTTATTGCACTCTCACATAACGTAGCCCTAACTCAGGTCTACAAACGGGGCAGTATTAGCCAGATACTATTTTATATTTACTGCATGGAGCCCCCCACATGTCACAAGATGAGAGCGATGGAGACGACACGGAGAGATCCGAAAGCAGAAAAGAGAGATGCAGGCAAGATAGAGCTGAACGGATGACTCAATTGGGATCATCCACATCAAACATCACCCTCCACTCGTGGACTCATTTTATGTTTGCAGACGAGGTCACCTTGTGTCCACAGTGGCAGCTGCAACTGGGAGTGCCCTTTAGAATGTGTTGAAATTAGATAGAAAGCATTCTGAGACGCCCTGGCATATTGGAGGGTGCTGTTTTCTATATAAAAAAACATTTATTGAAAATATGCAGGCAAACTATAGAGGTATGCAATCGTGAGGTGATGGGGATGTAAAATTGACATGGAGTGATAGCGAGCGAGATAACGTGAACATTTAAGTTGTTGGACGTGGCATGAGGTAAGAGGAGAGATGTCTGGAGATGTCAGAAAGATTATGGGAGACATAGTCAAACGTTTATTGATGTCAATGCAGTGATATCATCACGCGCTTAACTGCAACTTGAGAAAATACAGTGTTCTTATGAACTGACATTAAAGCCGACGTGGCAAAGCCAGGGACACAAAGTCCAGGTGGTTATCGACAAGATAAAACAAACTTGTGTTTATTTGGGTTGACGTTTTGCTTTATATGCACACAGAAAAACCACGTGCAGATTTTACCGTCACTGGTGACACATCGCGCTGGACAATGTGCCGCATAATACTGGTAGGAACCTCCTGGTTACACCAGCCCACAGGGGATTATTGTGTCCGTCGTGCAGGGAGGGGCTGGGTGGGGAGGGAGGGAGGGGCGGGGCTGGGTGGGGACGGTGGGGCTGGGTTGGGAGGGGAGGGTGGGGAGGGGCTGGGTGGGGAGGGTGGGGCTGGGTGGGGGGTGGGAGGGGTGAGACTGGGTGGGGTGGGGCTGGTCACCCCGTGGTGCCCTTATAAAACTCAACGTTTAACCTACTCACGCCGGCTTGTGCCCGCCCTCACAGTCGGGCATATTTGCGGAATACACCACGCCGCCGTTGACCCTGGCCATTGACCGAGCAACCCAACGTTCCTACCAGCTGCCTCCGCAGGAATGTGTTAATCAGAGGTGGGAAGGCCACACCATGAGACAGTGCCCACAATTGGCCTTGATACGTTTAAGATGCTTACATAGAGGAGACAACCGGAGCATCTGGAGACAACCCACGCATTCGAGGGGGGAAACACGAACTGCTCAACCAGAGCTATGAGTACTTTGAGACCTGCATTGCCTTTGTATAGTTCGCGTTTTGGTGTTCTCTAGTCTGACAATCCGTGTCCAAGACAGTGCGTGTATCATCAGAGCGCAGCCCTTAGAAGCAGTTGCATTTGGAGGCGTGCCCCCTCTTTTCTCTCCGCCTGATGAAGGCCACTTGTGTTGCGATCGAAACGTCGTGGGTTTTTTGCTTTTATTTTTAACTTAATTACATTTTTATTTTCCATCTACGTGACTTTCACGAAAGAACCAAGAATATTATCAGAGCACGTTTGTTGGCATGTTGTGCCACAAGTACGTGTGGCTAATGCAGTCTTGATGTCTTGCAACAGGAGGGATCTGTTTGGTGTTTGAACATCTCATCACCTCGTGTTTTATTGCCAGAAAGGGTGAAGCCGATTCTTATTTGTCCATCCCTCCATCCCATGTAGAAGGGAAGGGATTTTTAAAATACACGTGTGCTCCATCAACCCTCGGTGCCTCTCCAGTGCCCCATTACAGGCCATGTCCATAGCCTCCACCGCCCGGCTCAATCGTGTGATTACCACGTGGTAATCACAGGCACATATCTGTCAACCCCTTGTCAGTGCCTACCTTAGTACAAACCAAGTCAGACCTTATTGGTCACCCCGTGCCCCTTAAAAATCTCAACGTGCATCCTACAAAGTCCCATCACAAAGGGAGAAACGCAATCAAATAGACATGGATTTTGTTTCGATTTATTGAAACGGCTGTACGTCGTATGGACCTGAAAACTCAATTTCCTTGGACAAGAATACGGAGAAACCGTATGGGTTGACAGGTATGCATGCATGCCATGGTGTTTCAAAATATGCGCAGTTATAAAACATTGCAATACCTATACTGTACACACTTTTTGTTATCAATCACACCCGAATTCATTTCTCACGTTACATTTTCCGCAACGCTGCCAGGAGTGGTTTGGAGTAAGGATAATTATCGGCGTAAGGCACTACCGCTAGAGTCGACTATTGCACCCTATATTCCAATGATCCCATGGGCAGGTTTAGGACAAATTAAGGCGAGATGGATGTGGCTTGGCTAAAATATAACTGCTGGAACGGCGTTCGGGACTGTAACAGCTGCACATCAATATGTACACAGACTCATCAGCATGCTGTTGCCATCTATACAAACGTGAAACCCATGTAACGACACAGTAAGTACAGTGTTGTATATTCAAATAAATTATTCCTGTACGTACAGGAATGGGTCGATCATGCCTGGTGATTGTGGCTTAGTGGAACCTAATCCCATTATTGTGCTATTAAGTGAATAATCACGTCTTAAAATCCGCATGTGGGAGGGAGCGGTGGTGCAGTGGTTAGCACGCTGCACATTGACCATCAGTGGCGAGTGATATCCGAACCGCACTGACCATCGTGGTGAAGTATGGTCAAACCACCATCACGTTTACATTGCACGAGACGGCCTTCAGCCAGCAATGGTTGGTCAAATGTGTGTGAATTGTAACGACTAATTGCCCTACAGTATATTATGTTGCCATATGGACGTATACACAACGCCACCTCAAGCCAGAACGTGACGCAACGCCAAGGAGGAGGCCGACAGCATCCTGGCCGTCGAGAAGCGCGCAGACCACGCCGCGGGGCGAGCCCAACGTCAGTCGTCGTGAACGCAAATTAATCGCGTTCATCGTCGTGAGCGGTGATTACCCTGATTGTGGAAATGTGCTGTGTAAGGCGGCGGGGGCGGGGCGGCGGTGGGGGGGCATGAGAGGGGGGGGGGGGGCATGAGGGGGGGGGCATGAGAGGGGGGGGGCATGAGAGGGGGGGGGCATGAGAGGGGGGGGGCATGAGAGGGGGGGGGCATGAGAGGGGGGAGGGCATGAGGGGGGGGGCATGAGAGGGGGGGCATGAGAGGGGGGGGGGCATGAGACAGGGGGGGGGGCATGAGACAGGGGGGGGGGGCATGAGAGGGGGGGGCATGAGGGGGGGCATGAGGGGGGGCATGAGGGGGGGCATGAGGGGGGGGGCATGAGAGGGGGGGCATGAGAGGGGGGCATGAGGGGGGGCATGAGAGGGGGGGCATGAGAGGGGGGGGCATGAGACAGGGGGGGGCATGAGGGGGAGGCATGAGGGGGGGGGCATGAGAGGGGGGCATGAGAGGGGGGCATGAGGGGGGGGCATGAGAGGGGGGGCATGAGAGGGGGGGGCATGAGAGGGGGGGGCATGAGACAGGGGGGGGCATGAGAGGAGGGGGCATGAGGGGGGGCATGAGGGGGGGGCATGAGAGGGGGGGCATGAGGGGGGGCATGAGAGGGGGGGCATGAGAGGGGGGGGGCATGAGACAGGGGGGGGCATGAGGGGGGGCATGAGGGGGAGGCATGAGGGGGGGGGCATGAGAGGGGGGGGCATGAGAGGGGGGGCATGAGAGGGGGGGCATGAGAGGGGGGGGCATGAGAGGGGGGGGCATGAGACAGAGGGGGGGCATGAGGGGGGGCATGAGGGGGGGGCATGAGACAGGGGGGGGGCATGAGGGGGGGCATGAGGGGGGGGCATGAGACAGGGGGGGGCATGAGGGGGGGCATGAGGGGGGGCATGAGGGGGGGGGCATGAGAGGGGGGGCATGAGAGGGAGGGCATGAGGGGGGGGCATGAGAGGGGGGGCATGAGGGGGGGGCATGAGAGGGGGGGCATGAGAGGGGGGGGCATGAGACAGGGGGGGGGCATGAGAGGAGGGGGCATGAGGGGGGGCATGAGGGGGGGGCATGAGAGGGGGGGCATGAGGGGGGGCATGAGAGGGGGGGGGCATGAGAGGGGGGGCATGAGAGGGGGGGCATGAGAGGGGGGGCATGAGGGGGGGGCATGAGAGGGGGGGGGAGGGGCATGAGAAGGGGGGGGCACGAGGGGGGGGGGCACGAGGGGCGGGCGGGCGGCGGCGGCGATGGGGGGTCTCGAGGGGGTGCTGCGACGGACGACCCACGTGGTGGTGGGGGGTGGTGGGGGTGGTGAGGGGGGTGCCGCCTTCCCACAGCTCCCCCCGCCCCACCTCGCCGAACGGAGTCGGCGCTTCGCTCTCGCGTCGTCGGCGAACCGTGAACGAAATCCGCATCGAATTAATTTGGCGACAATTTTAAAGAGGACAATTTTAAAGAGGACGCGCGCTCCCTCCTCGGACACAGCAAAGGCGTCGCTCTGGCGAGGCCGCCGCCTCCTCCTCCTCCCCTCTGTTTTTGCTCAACGAGACGAGAGGCGGAGTTTTAACGCGCGGCGGAATTGAGCAGCAGCAGCGGCGGCGGCATCATCAGCGGCATGCCGAGCGCTCGTCAGGAGGTATGATGATGGCCCCTTGCTTGACGTTGCAGTGTGTGAGTGTGCGAGGTGAGTGAGTGAGTGTCTTCCTGTGGCTCCGTCTTCAAGTCGACTCGACAGCAGCCCTCGTTGTTTGCGAGGCGGATCGCGGGTTGGGGAAGGCGGCGGTGGTGGTGCTGGGCGGCCTAGCTCCAGTCGCCGTGTCGTCCTGCCACTCGATTCGCTCGACCTAGAGTCCTAGACGCCCTCACATCGCTGCCGAGCTCCACGAATCCCGCGGAGCGCTGTGCCCAGCGGCCAGGGCGGCACGACCAGAGGATTCGTGTGTGGGGAGCGGTGGCGCAGTGGTTAGCGACACTGCGCTACCCACAGCGGGAGTTTTATTCATTGGCGGTCGCGGCGAACACCGCTGGCGAGCGATGTAAGAACTGCTCCAGTTCTGTTCTTGCTTTCAGCAATCCGCACTGACCAGCGTGGTGAAGTATGGTCAAGCCCCCCCCCTATGCCCCCCCCCCCCCACCATGAGCAACAGCATGGGAAGGTTTGGATTCGCAAGGGGATGCTGTTCTATGTTATCTTATTTATGTTACTATTATATACACCACCACAACGCCTGTGCACATACTCTAGACTGGAGTGGTATGAGATGTGTGTTTTGCATTTTGTATGCGTAAAATAATAATAACGTGAATCTCTTGTCAAACCACTCCCGGATGATTGCCTCCCCACGCCGTTCTGGGCATGGGGGTCTCTGACTATACTTCACCACGCTGGCCAATGCGGATTGATGAAGAACACGCCACGTTTGGGTTCGGTTATGACTCGCCACTGATGTTAGGCATCGCCTGGAATCGAACTCTGGTGGCCGGGTCCATAGCGCAGTGCGCTAACCACTGCACCACCGCTCCCAACCTGCACGTGCACGGTGCTCTGTATGGACTCTACATTCCTAGAATTAAATATTTCATTTAAAATCAGGCGAGAGGTCATAGATACTAAAAAAAAAATTGAGACCTGGTAAATTATAACGTAAATTATTCTTAAAGTAAAACAGGGGTATACATGACCGCTATTCAATTGCGGCAATTATAAACCATAGAATACAATTATCGTGATATTACACATTCGCCTCTGCCAAATATCACCCGGAATGCCTCTGGAGCTCTCTCACGCTCTCGAAAGCTAAGCAGGGGTTGAGCCTGCTCAGCCCATTCAGGAATTTCCTGACGACCAAAGCCACTCCGGATGAGTCCGATGGGGTCAGATTCCCCCAACCCGCCACGACCAACCTGAGGAAGCATCTCCCCATCACCCCAAAGACTCATGCATTGTGGGGGAGGCCTTCACCCAGCAGTTGGATTGAGACGGAAGGGTTTTACATATTAAACACTCTGTGTGTGTGTGTGTGTCACTATGTACCCCGCGCGAGCAGTGTGTACACGTGTGCTGCATGCACAGTAGTGAGTGGGGTGTTCGCACACGGCTGAGCTGTGTGGAATGAGAGTGGGTGAGTGTGGTGGGACCGCATTGCAGACACGGCCGCGACGCACGAGGTTTAGACGCACGCGGATTTAATTACAATCAAGACAACTGTCAATCCACTGCTGGATGATGGCCTGCCCCCCCCCATGTCGCTTTGGTCGTGGGATTTGTTTGAACGCATTTCACCACGCGGTTCGATGCGGCTCGGTGCGTTTGGGATTCCCAGGAATTTTGGATGCCCAGAACAATTTCCACCGTGGCCTGGGAGTCGAACTTGGGTTGCACGGTGAATAGGGCAGTGTGGCAAACCACCGTTGACATCGCTTCACGCCACACGAAACTATTTAAATTCCCTTGCATTGTTTCTCATCCCAGGTTCTTATAAGCTATTCAAGAAGCCTATGAATTCCTGTCGATTACAACTGTAATTCGTGATATTGGTTGCTGGTCGTTTCAGACATTTGGGTCTGTGCTCAGCAACAGTGGTTTAAAAAGAACACAGTAAAATACAGTAATATTATGGCACTATTAGAACACACTAGCACACGGAAGGTAAAACAAAGCGTCCAATAACCGCATACATTTAAGTGCACATTTTAGCATGCCTGGTGTACTTGCAGATGGCCGTAAAGGAATGCAGTAATTGCTGTGTGTTCACTGCTGGGAGTATGGGAGATGCAAATGCGTAGTGTTAGGCAGAGCACTTGGGTTAAAAATAATCGGGTGCTCTTGTGCATTACTTCAGGGCTACAGTGACGGCCTGGTTTTAGTTGATTAGGCAAATGTGTTTTTTTATTTGGTGTTGCAAGCCAGCCAGAAACTGGTGTAATGCCCCCTCGCTTGGATTTGTGCCAGTGGATTCTAGCGCCGAAGCTAGGCCTCAGGTTTATTTGTCAAAACAAGCTGAGAACCCGAGATATCCGGATATTGTCACGTTCAAGAGTAGCCAGGGTCAAGAGCAAACTCACTACTACATCTACGTTTGGTTCAGGTTGTGTCCGGGTGAGGTTAGAACTCCCAGAAGTTCGTCATGCAGAGATAAATGTGCCGTGCTAATGTTGGTCGAGTTTTTGCTGTTGCATTTGTAAGGAAAGTGACTGAGCTTGGGCCGAACACGTCACTAGTATTGATGATGACCTGTGGGCGAGTCTAATGACAGAGTGGCAGTCAAAGGAGGCAACATTCCCTCGAGCACCACTCTCGAGCTTGGGGAGTCCATCATCCAGCAGTGCATAGAGATCATGGCTCCGTATGATGAAATATACGCATTCAATAGATATGCGGGTGTTTTTTAAAAACATTTATTTGTCAATAACATTCCAATCGCACTATCGTCAGCCATATAATGATTTGAATACATTTCCATTTGTAACTCGGTGAGCAGCGTCAAAGAACATCCCATGAAGGCGATGTAACAACTTTAATTTGCGTCTTTATCCACTGTAGAGTCACACCTTTTATATAATTATATAACCTGAAAAGAGTGTTTCCTTTAAGACTGAAATGTTTCATTCTGAAAGCTGGAGTAGACCAAATTAAGTAAAAACAAACCGATGGTTTTCTTTTTTTGGGCAGCCATTTGTGTCCAGCTGAGACAATTCATTGGCCACTCTTGAGAACCTGGGTTCATCAGGGGTAGCTTAAGTGAGTTGAACCCAGCATCTCAGCAGTATCGGCCTCAGTGCTCTGGCACAGTATGAAACCCTCTTGAGTCACCCAGCCACGTGTTAATCTGCTTCTTTAGTATGGCAGAGCATTAAACCCTCAGCGTTCCTCCGTTCATGTTGAGGTTGGTGCGTAAGGCAGTGGACGGCCTCAGGAGTGAGCCTAATGAATGTGAAATGCTGCCAGAGAATGATGGAAGCGAGCAGTGGTGTTACCATGCGCTCCACTCTTTGAGATTGGTGACCGCAGTGGCATTTTTTCGTAATTTTTTTGTATTTCCATTTGGCCCATGAGCTGTTCACCTATCTCCTGATTTATGAATATCATATCTCTTCGCTGATTGGGCCCCTTTAACTACAAGTCCTACCACTGTTAATATCAAATAATAAAAACAGCTGATGATGTTCAGCTCTGACTTGGCGGATGGATGACGACCTCCCCCCACATTGTGCAGCTCATGGGGGCTCTGTGGCTGTATTTCACCACTCCGCTCAGTGCGTGTTGGTAAAGGCAGGCAGCGTAGATGTAGGAGTGAAGTACATTCCGAGATATTTTCCCATCCTGCTCACTGCTGCCCACAGAGTAGCCCTGCGAATGCCTACAGCACCCATCCAAGCAGTATACATTCTCAACCCTGCTTAGATTCTGCATACTGTATCACAATTTTGGGTGCATTTTGGGGGAATTTAGTTGGCACTAGGTCTGACTTGCTGGGGGGGATGATGCGGGGTGGGGGTGACCTGCTACCAATGATGGCTTTCAATAAAAAAAAATCGATTAAAAAATGTGGAACAAAAACCCATGGTCGTTACCGACTTTTACTTTATGTTGTACTCTCCACGTAATACAAAACAGTAAAGCACGTGTTGTCCCGACCAGCAGCCAGGCGGGGGGGAGCATGTTGTGTTTCGGCTACGCGGACGTTGTCTCGGGTTCCTGGAGAGACGAGCGAATGTGTCGGTGAAATTGAAGCCGGGGCGTGGTGGCATTGGTGCTGCTGCTGCTGCTGCCGCTGGCTACCATTTGGGGTTTGCACGTTGCCCAACAAACGAGGGCTTTTTGAGGCAACGTTGTCTGGCCAGGGTCAGAGTGGAAGTGACCGTGTTTGTTATTATTATTGTTGTTATTCCAGAATGGTCACGTTTGTAACCAGCAGCGCCTTGCTGTGACCAGCTCAACGCCTGTCATGAAGCGTGGACCATGTGATTGTTTTTGCAGCGGCGCTTTCTGTTTTGTAAACGCGGGCGAAACGATGTGTCTGTTCGCAAGCGGGAACTTGTCCAGCAGAATAAGCTTGAACATTCCGTTTTGATGTGGCTGAAACTTGAAGCTTTAATTTTTTTTTAATCAAATCTGACGTTTAGTTCCACCTGATTTTGTTGGATTTGGTCCAAGTAAAGGTGTGAATTTGTTGTCTAACACTAAAAGCCACGAGACGTTCTCACGTGAAGTTTTATGAGAGTCGTTCATAGTTAACCCCCTCTTCGAGTTGTCGTAAATGTGAAAGTGATATTAATCTTGCCAAGTTTTTCAAAGTGTTGTCCCATCGATGTTGTAACATATTGATGCCTAAAGTTCCATAATTTTTTAGGACGGGTACACAGCCATTTGTGCTTTGAGTGTAAAACCTTTTAAACGATTTGCGAGCACTCAAACACAGTTCTGCATTTCAGGCACATGCCCTCCCTTTAGTTTCAAATTTTGGAAAATTTTCCTTCACCAGAAACCTCATTACACACAGCATGTGTCGCCACTGTTCGATGCCATCTTGGAATTACCCAGACTGCTTTGCGCAGCTGTAATATCACTTGACTCAGGCGTTCAGAAGTTGTCACGACTGCAAGATGCCTGAGCAGTGTGGAAGAGTAGGCCAAGTATCCCCTAGAGGTAGGCTCTAGAGAAACCCCCTCGAGTGGAGGCCCTTTTGCCAATTGTGTCATGAGGACACAATTGCAGGGCTGCACCTTTACCTTATGTGTGTGTGCGTGTATAGGGGGGAGCGGTGGTGGAGTGGTTAGCGCGCTGCGCTACAAACCCGGCAACCCGGGTTCGATTCCCGCTCACGACCAACACCATTGACGATTATCTGAACCGGTCCTGGACCTCCCCTAGGTCGACTCGGCCACAATTGAGTACCTGGTATGATGTGTAAATATCATCACTGGGGAGACAAAGGCGGCCAGGCGTGGTGCTGTCTACCCACCCCCTCGTGTGCTGTGCCGGCCTTCATAGGTGCTCACTAACAGCACTTGCTCCTACAATCTGTTAAGGCTATACGGGGGATCTTTGTCTTTTGTGCGTGTATATAATTATATATACAAAATGTGAACATGGTTATTTAAAGGCATTGTCCCAAAATACAGAGGGCAGCTGGCTCTGCACCCGACTGCCAGCTGACAGGGGGATTGGCGAGCCCATGGGTTTGGAAATTTGCCGTGAGCGGGCGTAACGGGGCAAAGGCCGTTCCTCCATACCGCGTTCACCATTGACGCCTCATTGCCGTCCAATTAGAACGTTATTCCTGCCGTGTTTTATACGCCAGAGCCTTATTGACATTGTGTTGGCCAGATAGAGCCTCTTTGCCTGGTCTATTAATTTGTGCATATCCGTTAAACATTTTAGATTTTTGAAGGGCAATTTTGTATCTTTTGGATCGTTAACATTTTGCAATAATTTATTGTGCTTTCCTGCTTACAAAAGTGACCTCCGTTCCACTTTTCATGGATAAGAATCTCTAATGCAAATGATGCCACTCCCTGCAACGTGATACTTTCAGATCAATTGGGAACAAAAGTGTTATTTTTTCGGAATCTTTGTATCTAGGTCCGATTATTTTCATTTTCCAGATTAATCCGAAAATTAGGAACACATATCCCTAATTCGTGTCGCACGGATGGTTCATCTTCCAGTCGTCCGAGTCCATTAACCCATAACACCTCTCTGTGTCGCAGTGGACATTAAAGACCAGGCGTTATTCATCAGAAAAGAGGCCATTGCGTGCTGCCGTCAAAGGGTTCAAATTTGGCAAATTCGAAAGTTACAAAATTGAGATCATACATAGCAATCATCGCCCCCTTCTTGCAGGCTCATGCCCCAGGTGACTCTTGCAAATGGCACTACCCTGGTCGAGTTTTCACCCGATTTAACTCATCAACTTGAAACGAGATTGTGACTCCCCAATAAAATGAGTAACTGGTGCGGTGTGTGAGAACACCATCTCTGCTGGCTTTAATAGGTGTTCGCTAACAACACTTGTTGCAACACTTGCTTTAGGCTGCACGGGGCACCTTTGTCTTTGTATGCACGTGCATGTAAGAGGATCTGTCACATGCCTGATGAGTTCGGTAAAAAAAACATCTATTTTGCAAACAGTTGGGCACAACACGTGTTTGACATTGTAAAGAGGTCACGTGAATGGTGGTGACTGCACTCATAGCCAAGTTTTCGTGCAAAGTCGAGCCTGTTAAGTTTATGATTTCCATCATCAATGGAATGGAAATTAGAAACCTCATCCTGTTTGATGTAAAAACGTGACCTTCACTGCCGCAGGAAAAAGGAAGAGCCGCTGTTTGAAACCCCGGTCGCGTGGGTGGAAAACAGCCGCCTCCGTCGCTACCGCGCAAACAAAGTCTCCCCACCACCACAAACAACACCAACGCCACCCACCCACCCCATGGCGCTGCCGCAAAACTTCACGGCGACGCTCCTGCACGCTCCGCCGTCGTCGCCGACGCCGCAGTGGCCATTCCCAACTGATCCCAACGCCACCGACGATTACGGCGGCTCCGAGGGGTATCCGGGCGGCGTGCCGCCCAGCGTGGCGGTGGACCGCCTCTTCCCGGCACTGCTCGAGTGCTTCGGCACGGTGCTATGCGGCTACGCCGCCGGGCGCTCGGGCCTGGTGCCGCCGTCTGGCGCGCGGGGCCTCGGCGGGTTCGTGTCGTCGTTCGCGCTTCCCGCGCTTCTCTTCCGCAACATGGTGGTGCTGGACTTTGCGGCGGTGAGCTGGGGCTTCCTGCTGGCCGTGCTGGCCACCAAGGTGGCCGTGTTCGTGCTCGTGTGCGCCGTCACGCTCCTCACGGCCGCGCCAGCCTCGCGCTTCGCCAAGGCCGGACTCTTCCCCATCTTTGCGACGCAGAGCAACGACTTTGCGCTTGGGTACCCCATCGGTGAGCCGGCCAAAGTCCGTCGTTGCTGCCTGTTGGTTGTGGTTGTTTGGTGTCGTAGGTCTACGGCAGAGGTCGTAACCGGGTACCCGATACCCGTACCCTACCCGATACCCGGCTACCCGTACCCGGCCAGGTACGGGTACGGGTAGGCCGTGAGTCACTGGTGAGTAGCCGTTTGTCACTCATTTCGGGTAGGGTACGGGTACGGGTAGGGAACGTCTACCCGTAACCGGCCGGGTACGGGTACCCATTTGCGACCCTGGTGCGGCCGGGTACGGGTAAGGAATCAAAACCCGTTTGCGACCTCTGGTCTACGGAGTGGCCGTTCCCCTCACCGTGACAAATTGATAAAGTGTAGCCCTGCAGTTGCTTGCTCGCGTAACTGCCGGTGGAAGGGCCTCCAATAGATGGCGCTCTCCGGTACCACTGCCACCTAGCGATTTTAAAATTCCCATGAAGCAAAGGTAAAAATGGCATCGCACAAGATCAGGACACCGATCGATAGAAAAACACGTGAAGACAAAACTATAAGTAACAGTTGATTATTATAACTTCAGCAGAATTGTGGATACGACAAAGTCGGTCACCGCGTGTACTGTCCGATTTGTCGTTTTGCCGGCCGCGTGGTGTCGCAGTGCAAGCCCTGTACCAGGCCACCAACCCGGAGTACGTGCAGTACATCTACCTGGTGGCGCCCATCTCGCTGGTGCTGCTCAACCCCGTGGGCTTCGTCTTCTGCGAGCTGCAGCGCATGCGCAATGTGGAGGTGGAGGGGCCCCGGGGAGGAGGAGGAGGAGGTTGGGGGGGGGGAGACGACGATGACGGCGCCGCCGCGGACGCTCTCGGGCTGCTCCCGCGCTCTGTCCTCGCTTCGAACTTGCGCCGGCGCCATCCTGGGCGCCCTCGTCAACCCCGTGGTGCTTTCCTCCCTCGTCGGCCTGGCCGGTGAGCCGCCCTCGAAACGACGTTCTTTTCAAGACGACCGATAACGTCTTGTAAACCGGAACGTACAATAATAATAATGACCGACGATCGCAGGGCACGACTTGTGCAAGGCTTGCTTGAGAAGTACAAACTATCGGTCGGGGTTTGGGTAGAGCGAGGATTCGGAGCAGGTATAGAAGGGGAACATCGGTCCGCTTTTACAACGTATAACGACGCAATTCCCGATCCACAAATACGACGAGCACTTCACGCCGATACGCTCCGCTGCCGCTGACGCGGTTGTCTGGCGTGACCACGTGAATGTGAAATTGTAGTTGTTGCTCTGAATCTGCACGAGCCCTACGGAAGAAGAAGGTGCGCTTGTTCTACGGGTGGCGTTTTGGTGCTGGTGGTGTGGCAGGTAACTTCCTGCTGGCGCGCAAGGTTCCCGAGCTGGTGTCGCGGTTCCTGGACAGCCTGGGCGCCGCTTTCGGGGCATCGGCGCAGTTCTACCTGGGCCTCTCCATGGTGGGGAAGATGCAGAGCCACACGCGCGGCACCGTCGTGTCCATCATCCTGCTCATCACCGCCAAAGTGTACGCCGGGGACCGCGAACACGGGGCGGGACACACCCTGACCCTCGAACCATGACCCCCCAGCTCACGATGTCTGCTGACGGTTGCGTCGGTTGCCGTGCGTCCGGTGTCCTTTTCCCTGTCTAACGTTTACTTGTCTGTTTGGACGTTTGGCTATCCACCAATTTTCTGTATGTCAGTCAGTCTGCCTGCCTGTCTATTTGTCTGGCTTGTGGACTGTGTGTATTTTAGTCTGTCTGAATACCAGTCTGCCGTTCTGTGTGTCCGCGCGTCTTTCCATCTGTCCGACTTCTCAGGTGTTGAAGTTCAATTCAGACCGATTAGCACCGTTCGATTCCCCTTGAAAATCAACTTGTCCCCGGATGCTACCTTACGCACGTACCCGTGCGTACGTGCCTGCAGGCTGGTGTTCCCGCTGCTGTGCCGTGAGATGGTGGAGCTGTTGGAGACCAGGGGAGAGAAGAACCACACGAGCCTGCGCGACTTCGGCTTCCTCTACGGCGTCTTCCCCACGGCGCCCAGCGTCATCATCTACGCAAGCCGCTACGCCATGGAGATCGAGACGGTGCGCGAGGCCCTTGCAGGACTCTCGGCCTCTCTGTGTGTTGTCTGTGGGTGTCAGTTTTTGTTTGTGCGGCCGGTATGTGTCTGTGTGTGTGCACATAGGTGGGGAGCGGTGGCGTAAAGGTTGGAGCATTGCGTTATGAACCCGGAAATCCGAGTTCAGTTCCCGCTCACGGCAATCACCAGTGACAATTATCTCAACCGGTCCTGGGCCTGCGCTAGGTCGACTCGGCCTCAAATGAGTATCTGGTGTGGTTGTAAACATCGCGACTAGGGAGACAAAGGCAGCTCGGTGTGGTGCTGGCCACCCACCCCCTCGTATGCCATGCCAGCCTTCATAGGTGCTCGCTAACAGCACTTGCCACAACATTCTCTTACGGCTATGTCACAGATGTGTGTCTTGTCTGTGTGTTTGTGTGTTCATGTGCGTGTGCCCACATGTTTTGGTCATGGGCGTTGTTTGACCATACTTTACACTGGTCAATCCTCGTTGGGGAGGAGTGGTCCAGGACCAGTTCAGATTTCACTGGCCACTGATGTTAGCCGTGGCCCGGAATCAAGTTGAGGTGGCCAAGTTCATAGCGAAGCGCTACAACACTGCTCCACACATACAGACAGATGCTCACACGTGTACCGTATACAAAGTTTTTGTGGTCAGCATCTGCGATGGGCAGGGGCACTGACAGAACGGCATTTGTGTTATTCAATGAATCACCTCCATGTGTGCTGCAACATCACTGCACTGATCCACACCGGACTTGTGCATTCACAAACGATAACGGGATTGTCTCCCTCCCCTACCTCCATACCTCTCTCTCTGTCTCCCTGCCCGTGTGCGTTGCCGTGTGCGCGTGCGGGGCAGCTGTCGACGGGCATGGTGGTGTGCACGTTCCTGTCGGCGCCGCTCATGTACGTCTCGTCGTGGCTGCTCGCCATGCCCAAGCTCGACGATCGCGTGACGCGAGCCGTCCTGGACAGCGTGAGCTTCGACATCAGCATCGTCGGCCTCATCTTCCTGGTGGGCGTCGATCGCGACGCCGGTCCCCCTCCCGTGAAATCGATCTCGTCCGTTTAAACCACAAACCGCATTGCCCTGTCCTCGCTTCCCGTTTGTTTGGTCCTCTGGTGCAGCGCCGGAGAGATGGGGGCGGTGCAGGTGGGGCCATTTCAGGCAGAACTCAAATCAGAGGGGGGGTTCAGAGGGGGACTCAGAGGGGGGCTCAGAGGGGAGCCTCATCTGGCAGTTTTGCCCCTGGCCTCTAAAAGACTTTTGGTGGCCCAGCTGCAATGGTATTTCACAAATTAAGTGGAAATGCTAACGTAATGTTGTGGTTTTTTTTGTATATAAATTGGTAACTGATCTAAGGCCATGAAATGGGTGCAATTAATAACCTGGTTTGTTGATGATGATGATGTCACATATGTCATTTATAGTTCCCGGAAAACCTTGTTGCTTCTCAAGATGTATTTTTCTGGATGATTCTGCACAAAGATATTTTGGGCACTTGCCCTCTAGAGGAGTGTTTTGCATTTGGTGGGGGGAAACCAAAGCATTCGGAGCAAATCCACTTTGAAAATTATTCGCGCGCGAAGCTCCAAAACAACAGCTTCACCACTCGCTGCACTGCCGTCTTCAGCCACCTCGCAGCTTCAGCGGCTTTGTGAGTTTCACAAATCTTCGTGATCCTCCAACCCTTGTCTCCAAGAGCACTGGTGGTGGATTTCCGGATTCAAACCACGGATCTTGGCTTTGTAGATGCATTGCTCATGGGGTCACTCGACCTCTCATCATCCACACCCCCTCGCTGTTTGATGTCCCCGTGTGGCGCTGCGTCTCTGTTTGATGTCCCAGGTGTGGGTGCTGGGTCTGGCGGTGCTGAGTCGCCGCTATCGTCAGCTCCCGCACTTCTTCTCCATCAATCTGTTCGCCGCCCAGGTGAGACGCTGGAAACCGGCACTTCATTTCTCACCCAATATTTTCTGGGTCGCTCATTGGCTGTAGTAGGTGGCATGTGACCGGTAGTAGCCACGGCCACAATGAGAGGAATCCTGGGTGCATTGTGCCATGTGCGGACGTATTTTCCGGATCGCGGACCCGGACAAACCCGGCTGAAATGTGTCCCCGTTTGCGAACGTTTTTGCCCACGTACGTTACATCTCGATGGTTTAGCCGTTTTGGTTTTCATTGCCTTTCCATCGTGTCGGGTATTTCTTCATTTTCGTTGCATATTTTCGGCGTCCTGTTAATTGTATTCCGGTGTCACTCTATCAATCGCGTCCTCCCCTGTCCCCGTGCGCGTGGTATGCATCTCCACGTGTGCCTGCTGTGCGTGTGGCCGCGCGCGTGTGCATGCCACGTGTGCGTGCTGTGCGTTTGACTGCGTGCGTGTGTGTGTGCGCGCGCTCGCCATGTGTGCCGTACCTATCGTGCAGCTGCTGACGTGTGTGGGTATGGTGTGCTGGCACGTGCTGGGCACGGGCGCCGGGACGCTGGCCCGGGTGCTCGCCTTCATTCTGCTCTACGCCCCCATGTGCAGCTCGTACCTCTGGACCGGTGGGTGCCGCCGTGCCGGCCTTACTAGCTGCTTGCTAACAGGGATGAGCTTTGGGTTTCTGGTTTTTAGACGTGAGTTTTTTGGACTTTAAGACCCAAGTTTGGATTTTTTTCATGTTCATGTACTGAATGTAACAATTTTTTTTTATTGTGCTAATGAATACATATTTTTTTACACAGTTCCATCGATTAAACTGCATTCACTATAACCATTTTAGCCATTAATAATTATTTAAGCGAAAGTGATGTCGTGACGGGAAAAGCGTGGTAGCAATACCACGTGAGTGAAGTTACTTATTGTGATGTTATACAGTCCGAAACAACAACAACAACATTCGGTCGGATCATCCGAAACTTGGCATCTATTGCAGAGCAGTAGCGTATTGGTTAGCACACTGAACAACACACCTGTGACCTCCAGTTTGATTCCCGTTCGGGGCTAAAATTATTGACTAATATTTGAACTATTCCTGGGCTTTCCCTAAGTCGACTCGGCCTTAAATAGGTACCTGCTAAGATGTGTAAACATCCGGACTGGATAATCAGCTTGTTCCTCCTGAATATACACGTGTATTGGGCAGTCATCGGTGATGTACGCCTGATGGATTGCACCTCATCGCTCATCTACCCGGGTGCCATAGAATTGCTAAAGAAAAAAATACAATTGTAGCCGGTTGCTTTTTTGAAATGCCATATGAAAGAAGCAGAAGCACTGGGGAGGCGAGGGCAGCCGATCGTGGTCCCGGCCACACCATCTCCTTGTGTGCCGTTTACGATTATCTCCGCGATTATCATAATTTATGCATATACGTATATATTAGCATAATTTATGCGAATTACGCATTTTTTAAAATGTTATTAATGTTTATTATTTGTATCAAAATTTCATAACCCGACATATACAACACCGGCCACACCATCTCCTTGTGCGTCGTATCGGCCTTAGTTGTAACACTTGTCCCGAAAGATTGTTTTGGCTCTACGGGGGATCTTTGTTTCCGTGTGGCCTACCGCGCGTGTGACACGCGTCGTGCGCTGCTGCTGCTGCTGCTGCTGCTGTTGCTGCTGCTGCTGCGGCTGCTGCTGCTGCTGTTGCTGCTGCTGCTGTTGCTACTGCTGCTGCTGCTGCGGCAGGCATGACGGCGTTCTCGCTGCTGGTGCTGCAGGTGGCCGGGGAGAAGAGGACTCGCTCCTTCAAGGGCATGATGACAGTGGTGGCCTGGGGGTGAGCCACTCTCCCCCTTGAGTCCCCAATTAAACACCCCATCGACACTGACGCTTCAACAAGTTCGGGAAAAACGATACGTATGCATGCCGGAAGCCGAAGGATTAGCAGTCGGGGCGTTCTCCTCGGCTGCCCCCGAGTCTGGAAGTTGCTTCTCCCCCCAGCCGTCTGTGCTGCCGACTCCCTGCCCCTGTTCAAGTCCAGACTAGAGATCTCTTACGTCTGTGACCAACCGCCTCTCTCTACAAAATAACTAAACCCGCTGTTTACGTGCAGCGTCTTGATCTGCGGTCACATTTCGATGGTACAGTACTGAGGTATAGGTGACACCACCGTACACAAATACTGCACTCGGTGTAGGCGGATGATTCGCTCGGGTGGATATGGGACGGTCAGATATGTGACGTACTGTATATAAATTTGCACGTGTTTATATTTTTGGATCTCTCTCCAGCCTGCCGGCATTTGCCGTGGGGATCCTGGTGGCGTTGAGTGGCGACATGCGCAAGTACGAGATCGACCCGGCGTTCTTCTGGGGACGCAGTCAGGTGTGTCGTCACGGCCTCCGCCGTAACCGCACGGGTCGTGCCGAGGCTCGGTTGCAGTAGCGAGGTTAATTTTGAGGTCGGCATAAGTTAATCGGACCCTTTTTAATGAATGAGTGGAGATGCGTTGGCTTCTGTGTGTGTGTGTGTGTGGTGCATGTCGCATGTGTGGGTGTGGTGCATGTCGTGTTTGTGTTACACGTGAGCTCTGCGTAGAATGCCGTATGTATGTTAGTATTTGCAGTGGCTCCCCCCGCTCTGTAAGCAACATTAATTCAGGGTCCTCTCGTTAATGTATGTATGTATGTCGAACTTCTTTCGCACCGTACGTAGCCAACCGCGATAATCGGAGGTGCGGGGGAAGGACAACAAACTAAACCCAAAAAGCAGTTTAAAAATAACGAGTTTTCAATTGAGAGATTGTTAACCTGCAACTCTGTCGATAACGTGGCGCTGTCTGACTGATTTTACTTCATTGTCTTAGTGGGTTCCTCCCATAATGCCCCGCAAGCCCTAATTGTTGTACTTGCACGGCGGTGGTTGTGGGGGGGTGGGGGAGCAGGTGGTGATGACAGTGGTGATCTTGGCTGTGAGCATTCTGCTCGGAGCCACCTCGCTCGCCGTTCTCGGGCGGCGTGGCCGCGTCCAGCGTCCGTACGAGGCCCTGAGCAAGGAGGGGCCGGAGAGCACGCGGGTGCCGGATGACACCCCCTCTCCGCCTGCTGAGCCGCCCCCCAACGGCACCTTGGAGACGCACGGTAGGCACGCATATATATACACGCACACATATATATATATATACACGCACACAAAGACGAAGATCCCCCTCCCCAGACTGCGATATAAAGCCCCGGTAACCTCAGTTGATTCCCGGCCACGCCTAGTATCAGTGTTGGGGCGATTCTTATGACCGACAACGTGGAGAGAAAAGTGGCGGAACTGAATGTTGCGTGGACCTGTCCTCTGCCCCCCGCTGCCCTCTGCCGTCTGCCCCCTTCAGCGCCGTGCGAGGGCGAGTGCCCGTGCTCGGGGTCGGAATACTGTGCGAGCACGCGGTCCCTCCCGGCCGTGGCGGCCGCCAGCGACCCCGCCGACCCGGCCGCCGGTAAACGTCTCCGGAATGCGGGGACCACGGTGCCACGCGGCACCGTTCTTTACTACTCATTCGCACGCACGCAAGCTCACTCGTATATGCCGACGCAAAAACAACAAATCACTGCCTGCCACTATGTGGTGCTCATGCCAGGCGAGGTGCACTTCGAGGTCGCGTTATGGGTTTACGTGACCGAGATGACACTCGCACGCCCCCGCATACACACTTGCATACATACGAACGCGGGCAGTTGCACGCGTGCACAACTGTGTTGTCAAGCGATTTCGTGGCCAACATTGGCAGCAGGGAGGTGGACACACGGGCATGCATCGTACCAGATGCACCGCCTCTCCTTGCAACGCGACACATGCGCTGCTCATGACAGGCACTCGCTAACCCTCCCTCGCCCCTTGTTTCTCGCGGGACCGCCCCGTGCAGTGGCGCGCTGCCTGGGCCCGTGCGGGCCGGGCGACTGTGCGCTGGCCGACGAGGAGCGGGCCAGGGTCCTGGAGCGCGAAGACCCCCAGGCTGGACGCCACGTCCTCCTCTGCCTCCTCCTCCTCATCACCATGTTCCTGGTGGGGATGGATACCTCCTCTCGTGCCCTGCGTGGTGTTTAAATCTCAGCTGTGGGTATCGTTCAGAGAGCCAAGCAATAGTCGTGGTGGTAATACCATATACGCCTTTGATCCTGTGCCTTGGAGGCAAGGGTTGGTGGATCACACTCAAATCCGCTCGGCTAGAAAATGTCAGGACGCTGGATGGTCAAAAGTTTTTTGGAGGCTTCATGGAAAATTCCAGATGAGGCCCCCTCTAAAGCTCCCTGGGATCTGAGATCCAGGACAAACTGCCCCACCTCTTCTGCATCTATGCAACCGTGGCGCAGAGCAAGTTCATTCTGTGAACCCATCTGTGCGGACCTTTTGAGTCTAATTCCCCCCCATCCCCCCCCCACTACATCGGAGTATTCCGATGTAGCAGGACTCTTGCAAAATTAGCTTTGAAACTAGTTGAGGCTATCTTGGATAAATGATGGACATGGGATTATCACATTCGAGTTTGCCTTCAGTACTAGATGTACACACTCTGACGTGTTTTGCAGTTGTCTCCCTACAATAAACGCATCGGTTAGCGAACTTGTCGTACGTGACTCATGCTCTACCCGTACCTATCTTGAGCCCTCCCCCACCCCCCTTTGGCAGCCTTCTTCTCGGTTGAGTTCCAACTGCTGGCCACCGGTACTGACGCCGCCACCGCCTGCTGCCTCTCTCCCCCCCCCCCCCCCGTCCCGGTCTCGCGTGCGTAGAGCATGTGCACGGGACTGTGGTGGCTTCTAAGCTCGACGATCGGCGGCCCCTACCTCGAGTTCAAATTCACCTGCGCCGTCTGCAACTTTGGCCAGGTGAGGCGCCGCGAGTCCACCCGTTTAATGTCCTCGTCGTCGTCGTCCTCGCCAACGTTTCATATGTCGGGTGGGGAATGCTCTTCCTTCAGGAGGGTCCAACAAGACTTTGTCGCCCAACTTTGTCGGCAAACCACAAGCAGACGCTCACCCCCAGTGATTCGGAAATGATGCGAAACGTACAACGAGGCCTCGCCTTTACCCACACTCAAATTGTTGTACTCAAATTCTTGTTGTTGTCGTCTGTCCTCTGTAGTGTTGTGTTCACCTCTGTGCCCTCGTATTTGTTGTCTCTCTGTGGCATTCTCAACCCTATTTCTGCCAAATAATGTGGTCCGCAATGTACAGTGTTTTAAGATGCAGTTTTCATTTAATGACGCTGCATAAAATAAAATTATGATTATTATTAATAGAGAACATGATGATGTCACTGGTTGCGGCAAATTACTTTGAAATACGCCCAAGTTTTGGGGAGGAATGTGGTCGGGGAAAAAAGACGAATAGATTCATTAGCATCGACTCTCACGCTCGCGATGCACCGATCCAATCGACAGGAGTAAGAATGCATGTTTTTTCCCATCCGTATATATTGTATGTAATCGGGTTTGTGCCATCGCTGCAGCCGCTAGAGGTGCTATCGATCAGCACAACTTTTACAAGTAATCGGCAATTTTTTTTACTTGAATTGGCGGCTTTGAATCGTGACAATTCATGGAATTGCCAGAGTGAGGGTGATAGTGCCTAGGAGTGCAAGTTGTGAATTGCCAATTCGTTTTGTTTTTGTTTTGGATTCTACTCAGGGTTTCTTGTCGTTTGTTCTCTTCGGACTGGACAAACACCTCATCATCATCCCCTTCAAAAGGAGGTGCGGTTCCCATCACAGCATTCCCTCGTGCGTTGTACATGACCTGCAGAAGGCACTCTAACAACGGTGAAACAAAGATCATGTTCTTAAACCGTTCGCCCTTGCACAAGAAGCAACAATTATTCATGAGTGCTAATGGGTTTCTTAATCTCCTGCTTAAGCAAAGAATACAACAAGCAGATCATCTACGTGCAGAATTATTATTTTAATTTTACTTTTTTATTTTAGCTTTTTTCTCTCCGTTCTAATTGTGCCATTGATGCCATCTTACGGGACAAATACATCATCCATTTGGAACTCTTTGCGAAGAAGCTGGTGCCCGTCCAGCGTAGGCGTTGTCACAGAACTGTTGTCATCGTCGTTGTCGTCGTTGTTGTGCGATGCCGACGGGGCAGGCTGCAGAGGCTGTGGGGCAGCGCGGCGCTGAGCCCGTCCCCTCGCGGCCCCACTTCGGGGTCCCTGCGGGGACCCGACAAAGAGGTGGCCATGACGTGCCGGCAATTCCTGCACTTCCACCGCGAGCGCTGCTGCGGTGACATCGTGCACGAGCGCAGGTACGCACGTGCCGTTCGGCAACAAGTCCGACGTTTCGCTCCGCACTCTTGGGAGCTTCTTAAAAAATTTGTAGTTGAGTAGCTTCGAGTATCCCTCGATTTATACCCAAACACATCGCGAGGGCCAAATGGTAATCCGCTGGACTGCTGCAGTACAAATTTGAATCCGTGCGGCGTTTCAATATCGCCGCATCTCAAGACAAAGTACGCGAGGGAGAGGTGTCATGTGACAATTAAAGCATGTGGCATGTGGCAATGAAAATCACGTGGCATTGGGAGAGCAGAGGAAGTATTTATATATTCCCATAAATTTTTCAAACATGAGAGAGAATGTTATGGTGTTGGAGTAGAGAAAAGTGAGACATATGCAGAGGAGAGGAACGGCTGAAGCCCAATACGGGAACAGGGCGAGCGCGAGCTGGCACCGTGGACGGCCGAGAGGGGGCAGCAGGGAACTTGCTCTTTAACGAGCTCTTGACGACGGATGATTAACGTCCTTGATGGCGAGCAGTGATTTCTTCAGGTCTGTCTGCGGGAACTTACCTGTCTCTTTCTCTTTGTCTGCCTTTGTTTTTTTTTTTCTTCTCTTGGCGGTGGTGGTTTCTCTTTTCTTGTGCTGTTCCTTTACTTGTGTTTCTCTTCATTGCATTTTCCTTACTGGCCGCGCCGCTCCAGTTTGTGCACCAACGCTGCGGCGGTCGGAATTCGCGAATGCTCTTTGTGACTTTAACGTTTGGAAGGGGAGCGAAAGTAAAAAAACACATTTAGCGTTTTGAGAGGTAGAAACAAATTATGTTATCAGTTTCATTTCTCAAATCTTGACAACCACGCGGGAGAAGTGGCGTTAGGAGGGGGGTGGGGGGGTGAGGGGGGGTGGCTTTTGAATGTCGCCCTGTGGGGTTATTGAGATTTGGTTTGGGGCGCCGCCGACACAAAACCAGCCTTGCCTTGGCGCGCTCTCTCGCTTGAGCTGCTGCTGCTGCCCTGAGCGTGGCGGCGTAAACGGATACGAACATTCCTCAAAACGAAGCCATCAAGCGACAGACTCAATGACATTATACGGAACGTTTGCACAAAGCAGGCAGGTGTACCGCCTTAGTTGCGTTCGAAACTTCGGTCTACGTTAACGATGCTTTGGTTGGCAATTTTTCGTCTAATATTTCGGTGATATAAATATTAATATACACGTATAACATAACCAGGCGGTGAAGTGTTAACAGTAATGTCACTTATCAAAACTTGAAATAATTCTACGCGTGCCGTTAGCCGTTCCGCTTGAAAAGCGATTCGCATTTTAATCGAGTGAATGTTTTTTGGCAAAACGCGCTCGCAGAGTTGGCGGAGAGAGGCGCGTCGAGTGGCCCCACATGGACCGCTCGCTCCGTCTTTTTATTGAGCTAGGTGGATGGCTTCCGCCGACCAGAACCAGCGTCCGAGCATCTTGATGTATTCGACTCGGAAGCGCGTCGTTTTATTCGGAGACGGGCGACCGCCAAATCGAGAATTGAGGGAACCGTTTTGTTCAGGAAGCCGTCCCGTAAGGAATTAGGTGACTTCTTGAATAGCATTAGGAAGACGGTAGGGTAGGGCATCATCTCCGAGCGGTTTGAGGTCAGTCGGCCTTGCAGCCACGTCGTACAACTTTACCAAGTGCGGTCTGCTGAGTTAGGCTTCTTCTCTCGCATTTCTTCTCTCCAGCTTTCGCCACGCACGACTGCGGGAAGCTTCGGCAGCTGAAGCTTCAGCAGCCGAAGCTTCCCGCAGAGAGAAGAAAAGCGAGAGAGGAAATGCTCATCACGCTGCCGAACCTAGATAGGCCATTTAACAGAAATAAAGCGACACTGCTGCCTCGCAGCAGTAGTGCGCGGCAAAAGCTTGCGAGCGGAAATGTTCAACACGAGGTTTAACCCAGAAGACTGCACTAGGATTACGAGTGGCTGCAAAAGCCTCCGTGCTAGACTGGTGCAACTTTGTTCTTTGCCAGAGTTGATGTGGACATTCCATGCCCGACACTGCCAAATGTCATCCTCGGATTGTTTTAGAAACGTGACGATTCTTAACACACAAGATGTTGGCTTTCAGTTTTACAGCATTTGAAAAGCGGTAGATGTTCATAAGTAGGAATTTTACTCTTTTTAAAAACACAAGTAGTTCTTCCGTTACTGTGCAAGCTTTTGGACATTCATACTCGAGGTTTGTAATGAGTCATGCAGCAAAGTTCACAACCGTAAAATTAATTCCTGAAGTTATTGAGGCTGGCGTGTGTACCTTTTTGTAAAGAGACTGCTGGCTGCGAGCCTCTGTACGCAGTGCGTGTCGTGGGGGTTACTTGACCATACTTCACCACGCTAGCCAGTGGTGGCGGGTTAATGAAGGCGCAGATGGTGCGTGGATGTGGGATCACATAAGCTAGAGTACAAAGCAGTGTGTGGATCGTTGTTATCTAGTAAAGATACCGGTAGCGCCAATGATGATACATTCATAGCAGCAACAACGATGACGATGATGGGAAGTAGCGATGATGATGATGATGCTAAAGAGAGAGCGCCGCCATAAAACGGGTTGAACCGGAGCTCTGGGCCGACCGGCGGTGGGGGGCCGCGGCTTGGCCGACACCACAGGTGTGGCCGGCGCCGTGTGCGTGTCTGCCTGGGCTCGGAGCTCGTCGGCTGGCTGGTGGCGGCGGGCCTGAGCGAGGATCGCGACGGAGCGACGCGCTACGCCGAGCGCCTGCTGTGCGGCGGCGTCATCGCGCGCCTCGCCGAGGCCGGCGGACGACGAGGAGACGGCGGCAGCGGTGGCGGTGGAGGAGCCAAGGACGACTTCAGCGCCGCGGCGGCGCTCGATTTCCTCGACGCTCCCCTTTACTACCGCGTGGCGCCGCCACCGGTTGAAGACTGGTGATGGGACGATCGTCGCCGGTGAACAGTGGTTGGCAGTGCTCGTCGCCTGGGAACGACGTTCAGCTGCCAATGGGAAGCGACTGGACTGGTGACTGAAGATCATTGCTTGTGTACAATGCTCGCCCGTCATTGTTGAATGATGCACGCTACTTGGGGAACAATGCTCGTCCATTGCTGGCGACCGACGCCTGTCGTTGTTGAACCACGCTCGCGGTTGGTGAACGTCGCTCATTGTCCTGCTGAACAAGGCTGGTTACCGATGATCGACTTCACGCTGGTGAACAACTCGTGGCTCGTGAGCGACGCCGTTGATCGGGGGGAGCAACGCGCATCATAGATCAATGATTCGTATCTCTCACCGACGAGCGATGCAGGGAAACCCATCGTACTCCAGTAAAACAAGCGAGGATTATGAACAGAGCAGGCAAGCCCGACGTGCGATGCCATTACCAAATGCACGAGCGCAACAATTCCTTGGCATCTTTTGCACACCCCGCGTGCACTCAACTTGTACAAATTAATGCACGCATTAATTTATATGTTGCATTCTTGGCTGTGCAAGTGCAGTGTTCGTTATGAATCTCGTCACATTGTCATCGCCGATGTCCCGCGTTGCTTTCCGCAGCATGTGCAAGGGCGGCTCGATTTTCTTCCGCGAAACTCCCAGTATTTAAACGCTCCTATTAAAACGATACCCTTTTTGTGTTTTAAGAACTAGAAAAACACCCAACAACTTCTCGTCGCAGTAAAAGTAAAGTCGTGAAAATGAACGTAGAGTATGTTTACCACCTGAACACTCGAATGCAAATTTGTGTTCCATTATACTACCAGTACCACAGTTCCGTGTGTGCGCGCGAGATAATTTGTACGCTCATGACAGTATTTATGCAGCAATTACAGTATTTTTTTAATTGTCCACGGAATGCAAATGCTGATACCCCTGCCACCTTTCTGATTAGCTGCACTGGGGTGGGGTCGGGAGTTTTACTTTGTCTAGGTACTGGAAAACTTGGGCTGGAATGCACTTTTATTGCACCCAGAGTGGATTGCGGATTCTAGGAGGAGTATTTATATATTCTTTCTCAGGACTTTAAAACGGTGGCGTCAGGCGGAGCAGTGGGAATGGATAATCGGGACTGCGATTGCGTAAGACGAGTGAGAACAAGCCTGGGCCAGTTCCATACAAGAAGCGAGCCTTCACAATGCAAACAATACATAGGTACCAAGTTTCATAGGCAACGGTGGATTGCTTGGGGTGTACTAATGCACCGATGAAATTTATTTAAAATCAATCCATATTCTCGTAACACGTACATCAAGTTGTATGAGAGCAAAGTAAATTTAACGGATGTGTTTCATATTTACGAGTACATCCTATGACCCCAAGTAGCCATTCAAGTCTCCGTCAATGTGCCACGTTTAAATAATTGACTCGCGATCCCAAATCAGAACGGGAATCTCAAAACAGGGCCTGCCTGGCACGTCCGAAACTTTGCAGACCCAGCTTGTGCCGGATGAAAAATGTAACAATTGGCGCCATTTAAAAATAAAAGTCAAAAACATTAATTCCTAATGACTGCTTGGATTCAGCAGTTTTGTAAAGGTCACTGGTTAACGCAAAGGTAATAGTTGGAACGGCTTGTGATGAAATAGAATACATGTGCTTACTGTACAATATGTAAATGGTGAGGCAAAGCTAAAATGAACGCGTTTTTGCATGGAAATAAAATACTTGGGTTTCCAATTGTGATTGCGAGGCATTGCTAATTAATCAAAGTGGAATTGTTCATTGATGGGCTTCAGCGGCGCGCGTTTGTGAAATTTGCTTCTCTTGGGGAGCTGTAGGATTTTAACAGCCACAGATTTTCATCTCCAGTCCTGAAGGCTCGACATCATCCCATGTTCACCAATCTTTCTTTTCGGCGAAATACCACGCACATACCGATTTTAGTACAGGAACGTTTGTGTGTGTGTGTGCTGCAAAATGATGTAGAACGTTGCACCATGATAGGTGGCATCTATTGCAACCGCTGGAGAGAATTAAAATTACTGAAACGTTTCTTTAAAAACACAAAGGGAAAGCCACCAATTAGGCGAACAGTTTTTATTTCCTGTTCTGAACTTTAAAAGAGCGTTTACACCATACCCAAGTATGATATTGCACTCCAGACATTTAAACGTTCACCAAGCTGTGTAATCGCGGAGTCTCGAGTTTGTACGTCGCACTAAAAAAAGAAACGTGCGAGGAAGTGTCGGCGCGATCTTCGATTGCGGCTTTATTCAAGGTGCTTGAGCTGCACAAGGGAAGAGCAGCAACTCGCAGACACTCCCAGAAGCCGCGAGGAGGGGCACACAAACTCAACTTGTGCAAAGAAACGTAGAGCACGCGGCGATCGGCTTCACCCGCCGTGAGAGTGCTTTTTATTGACCTGTGTGTCCGACTCGGACTAAATGGCAACCATTACTATGCTTGAGCCCTAAAGCCATGAGGAACTAGGGTCATTTTACGGCAACCGTTTGGTTGGCAATGTCACCAGCAACGCATTTACTGTGAGCGGACGTTGGCAACTTGGCAAGGTGCTGGCATGGTGACGATGAAAAAAAAGTTTGAAAAGTGTGTTTTAGATGAGCAATGATTGATCTGCACAGCACACAACCTCGGGCAATCATGTGACCTGTGTCCGTGATTGGAATGGACATTGCCATTCCAGTTCACCACGAACGGAAGCGGTGAAGAAAACTGTTGATATTTTGGAAACAAAATTATTGCGAACAATCTTTGCCAGTAACAATCTCTGACGATGATAGCTCAACTTAATTTAGTGCGTCATGCCCTTTGGGACTACTCAAGGAGATGAGAGGAAATGTATGTAAATCTATTATGCAGCCTCAACCTCAACTATTCAACTGGTTGAATTAGTCTAGTACACCATCCATAATCCAATAAAATGTATTAAATTCGACTAACAGTCCAAACCATTGCACTGTCTGAAACTGTCAACTCTTTCAGTATTCCTTATGTAACCATTCTAACAGTTTTTAAGCATGAGCGCAGATCAACTAACAGTCCTAAACGCGAGGCATGCAACCAACCACCACATCCCCCAACCCCGGCGATTTGAAACTTAGAATATTCATGGTTGCGAGTATCGGGATTTTTTTTTTCTAATTTTGTCCGTAACGATTCTCTAATTTGTCTCGGCATGATATTGTTCACCACATTCGCATATAATTTATACAAGTTGGAAATAATCATTTTCATGCAAGTTTCGATGCTCAGATCGTGATCGTAAGAATCAATTTCAATCAAATCGGTACGTTGTTGCATGCGCCCTACTGAAGACACAACGGCATTTCTTCAAATGAAAGTTACATTCCACGATGCCGACACGCTCGTGTTGCACACCGCGCACGCCTCCTGGTGGCGCGGCATGCGTGTACGTGCGCGTCGTTCACTTGTAGAACTTCATTTCCGTGTCGACGCAGTCGTAAAAGAGGTCGACCATCTCGGACGCCACAAACGCACGACGTCCAGACGCCACGTCCTCCATGGCGGCGATGCCCTGGCGCTCCAGCCCCATCATCGTCTCCAGCAGTCGCACGCCGCGCTCCTACGCCGCCGTTTACAAGACGCGCGGGCACACGCAATGAGTGCACTCTACAAGGATGCACACGTGGTGCGTACACAACGCGGGTATGCGTGCCGTGTACATGGCACGGGCGCACCCTGCCAGGACAAAACCAACTTCGTCTTTAGCAACAATTTCTGCACACGCATTTTACTTGCGTGATACGACCCTAAAAAAATCTATTTCGAATCTTTATATTGGTCGCGAAAGCCTTCGTGTTAAATGTACACCCTCACTTTACCTTCATGCTAACTCGGGTCAGCAACCAATTTAATGCCACTTTTTTCGAATTCGGTTAACTAAATAGTTCAAGAGCCACAATGCACTGTGGTGAAAACGAGGCAGTCATTAATAAAGAAGGTCACGAAGCCGCAGTCCTTAAAGGGCCGCATGCGGCTCCAGACACGCAGGTTGCCGACGTTTGTGCTAACTGAACAAACAAGACAGGAGAAGAAACCAGATGGATAATATCAAAAAGTAATCCGAATCGAATTGTGACCATTTGCGGGAGGGAGTGGTGAACGGTTCGAGCCCCCCGAAGTGAGCACGTGCCGCTCACCGTGCCGCTGTCGCCGGCTTGTTCCCACGCCTGCTGGTGCGCGCGGTACAGCTCGTGCCGCCGGTCCGGTTTGCTGCGGAAGCGCGGCACCACCCTCGCCGGGTCGTCGGCGCCCAGGTCCGGCGAAACCACCTTGCCGACGGGCTTCACCCCCTCGACGAACACAAACGGCTTGAAGATCGACCTGCGGGGGACGTAGGCCGGAGGCATCGAATACCCTCGAGTGGAATTCCCCCCAGGCCGAGTGAGATCAGACACGAAGGGAACTTTAAACGTAATCTAGGGTTTTGCGGTATCTTTCCCCAGGTTTATCTCGATTGCGCTTTCGCCCTCATGTTATGAGATGAATGATCCAACTGGACCTCTTGCAGAGCGGGTGCAACTGCAGCTGGGCTATCCGATTTATTTATGTAATTCATTTCCGGTTATCTGTTAAACTTCTGATAATCGAATATCACGAAAATATTTGGGGGGAAAAAGCCTTTCCTCTGTTCCCACGTACGTGGCTGGACGGGAGGTTATGGGTGGGGCTTGTAGGGGGTTTCCCATCTTTAGGCAGGATTTGGGGCGGTCGTTATTTTTAAAGGTGTCCAAGTAATTGTTCTCCAAGATTTAAAGATTGGGCTTCTGAAGTGAATGTCACAGAACTACCTCCTATGACCACAAATATTTTCTTAATGTTTTTTTCCCCTCTCGATGGGTACTCTGGTGTGGTGGCACACTCCTCTGATCCAGCGCTTCAAAAGGCAAAGGTTGGTGGATCGCACGGCTATTTGTCAAACATATGGGCTGCAAGGCGGCCGTGAGGTGGTAGTGCAGCAAGTGGGTTGAAGGACGCTTCTGTATGGACCGTTGTGTGTTATTCCTTTGTACACGTGTATGTGTGTGTGGCGTAGCAGTTAGCGCGCTGCGATACGAACCCGGCCACCTGAGTTCGTTTCCCGCTCATGGACAACACGATTATCTGAACCGGTTCTGGGCATCTCCCAGATTGACTCAGCCTCAAATGAGTACCTGGTGCAGTGTGCAAATATCGCCACTGGCAGCAAAGGCCGCTGAGTGTGGTGCTAGTTACCAACCACCTCGTGTGCGGTGCGCCGGCCTTCGTACGTGCTCGCTAACAGCACTTTCCCCAAAAGTCTGTTCAGGCTATAGGGGGGATCTTTGTCTTTGTGTTCTCCAGCAACCTGGAACTCCCCTCCCACACGAAGGGTAACACTTCTTAAAATGGAATCTCAAGTGACCTCACCGTGCTTTGAGCCGAGTTAGCAGAGCTTGGCTGGCTCACACGAGCGCATCGCATATTAAAAAGCGATTGAGAGAAGAATATGCGGTAAGATTTGCACAAAACAGCACTAAACTATTACATCCATATTAAATACGAATGATGGTGCATCTTAATCTAATCATCGTGGCAGCGACTTCACCTGAGGATGACACCTCTACCATGTGTTTACACTTTCCAACGCGGGATGAAATTCCACCTGGAGCGGTGGGAGTGGCGGTGTGGGAAATAACTCTCGTGGAGATGATGCAACATAAACTTTCAAATAAAGTTGGGCGACTATTGGGGACTTGCCCTTTGGAAAATTGGCGACGCAAGCCTCTGTTAAAAGACCTTGGGGTCCCAGCCCTGCTGGCCGAGGCGTGCCCCTCCTGGGCAGAGCCCAGTGGTCTCATCGCGGCCTACAAACAATGCTTCCTGCGCACACGGAGATTATGATCGCTGATTAAAAGACGTCGGTGGGGGGGTTTGAAAAACTAATGCTGGAAAACTGCACACATTCAATGCGTACGCACGATTATTATTTTTTATATGTATCCGTCTTAATTTCTTTGTGTGGCAGAACGGACCTGGAAGGGTCGGGAGTGGCGGTCAGGAAGTGGATGCAGGGCAGGGCGGGGCTCTGCGGGAGGATGGACACCATGCTGCCCGTCGTGAGGAACGCGCCCTGCGCACAGATCCCACTCTCCTTGTCACGCAGGATCGACATCATGTCCTGTGCCGACAGGGACCCTTGTGATTGATGGAGGTGGGGAAAGTAGGGGGGGGGGGGGTTAGAGGGGAAGAGGTTGAGCAGCGGAAAGGACATCGCACCACCGGGAGGCAATGTTGCAAATCGCTGGTTAAGCTGCCGAGCGTGCCTGGATTAGCAACGCCCGCACCGCCGTCCGCACCGCGGCCCGTACCCGCGTGCTTGGCGAGCAGGCGCTTGCCGGCCGAGAAGCGCCCTCCGCCGCTGCCGCCGCCCTCCTCGTAGGTCCCCGCGAAGCCGAAGCTCGAGCGGCCGTCCCACCAGCCGGCGTCGCGCGCGTGGGAACGCAGCTTGGGGTGCTCCAGCGATACGCGCGAGCCGATGCTCAGCCCGTTGGAGATGTTGCGCGTGCCCTCTGTGCCCCGCGCGGCACGCGGAACAAACAAACGAATTTAACTGCTTGCTTCACGATTAGGGGTAAGAGTAGAGTTACAGATAAGGATATGGGCAGGGTATAGGTGTGTAGTTAGGGCAGGGGTCGGCAAACTTGTGGTTCCGGAGCCGCGTGCGGCTCTTTAAGGGCTGCTTCGTGACGTAATGTTTGTATGAACGTAATCACGTGCATTGCGGCTCTTGGAATAGAGATTTCCACCGAATTCTACAAAAAAATGGCACTTCTTGGAATTTTGGTTGCCGACCCTTGAGTTGGGGTAATTTCCGGGCTCACTGCATGTAAGTTGAACTTCCTTCGCACCGTACGTAGCCAACCGTGCTCATCGTACGTGCTCTGTGCCGCACCTGTGACTTGCTCGGCCGCCCAGTACTCGCCGGCCGTTTCCAGCACCCAGGCCTCGGAGCGGTCGGCGATGAGGAAGCTGTTGTGGTACGTGAAGCTGCTCGTGCTCTCCATGCAGTTCCCGCCCTGGCCATAGCGCGCGAGCAGCGACGTGATCACGTCGAGCGCCTCGCGCGCCGTGCCGCCCCGCTCCAGCGCCAGCCTGGAGTCGCCCGGCACGCGAGCGTCACACAATGACGTAGCCACACCATTGTGCCGTCACGCCACCGTACCGCAGTCATGTCACCGCCATCACTCAGCAGTCACGTGCCCCATCGTCGTGTGATCGCCCATCCGAGCGTTTTCCAGGTTCCACTCCGAAGCTAAGCTTTCGACGTCGGGCGCAATCGGATTGTTTGGTCACACGCACACACAATAACCTCACGCAGCATACGCACTGCACGACACCCTCCGATTAGCACGGTTGGCTGCGTGCGGTGCCAAAGCAGTTCAACACACGCACAATATAAGACTTGCTCACAACACTCGTGCGTGTGCATGCACTAATCCGCACAGCACACGCGCACCGCACACGCGCACAGCACACGCGCACAGCACACGCGCACCGCACACGCGCACCGCACACACGCACCGCACACACGCACCGCACTAAGTCCATGCCCAGGAGTGCCTCCTTGTCGTCGATGGGCTCGTTGGTCCACACGGCCTCGTTGCCCACGCACACCCCGCGGTCGTTGGCGCCCATCTCGGCGCCCCACATCCACGCCGGCTTGCTCAGCACCACGGGGAGCGTGCGCTCCGCCTGCTCGATCTCGATGTAGGTGCACTACCGCGACACGGGCACGCACACAACCGCCGCCCTCGTCACAACAGGCCAGCTTGTACGTTTACACTCGGAATGCGTTCCCGACTTTGGAATGTGAAGCATAAGCAACAGGCAACCTCTACAGGGTAGGTGAATGCTACGACTCCGATGTTGCTGCTGCAGGCTATAGGTTAAAAGGTCAAGGTGCAGCTCTGCACTCGAGGGGCAGCTCTAGAGAGCCCCACTGGAGGGTATTTGGCCAGATGTCTTAAATGTGGAAATACACACAGTTTACCCCACCATATGCGACCTATCACATGTGCTGTACCCATTCATTCATACTGCCCAGTGGACAGAGGAGGGCGGGGGGGGGTTTCAGTTTCATTTATTTGGTATAGCCCTGTGAGCCATTCGGCTCTTGAATCGGGTTATTTAGAAACTTTTTTTAACTTTAACGAACCATCGGGGTGGGTGGGGGGGGGTCTCTGGATTGTCCAGTGTGCTCACAGTCACACGGCGGCTGCCCAAGCCGACATCCCTCGCTTATTCATGCCCTGGCTTCTGCTCGGGAGGGTGCGGGAGGTCGCGATCTCCGGGCCGTGCCTGCAGCTTGGTGCCCGGCGGGTGAGCGGCTCCGGGCAGCTCCACCACTTCCTGCACCTCGTCGCTCGGCCGGTCAGAGTTCTTGCCGAAGACCACGTGGCCGCCTGCCGTCGCTGGCGGCAAAGCCACGAAGGTGTCACATGACCTGGGAGGGCTGCCCGGGCTGCCCGTTCGGGACGACATCGTCGTTTCCTTGCTGGACGACACAAGACGACACAAGTGGGATGAGAAAACAGACATTTGCGGGGAGGATACGGACTGAAATGCGTGTAAATCTTACAGCACTTGGTATATACAGCCCCGTATCAATCCACTGCTAGACTATAGCCCCCCCCCCTCCCCATGCCGCGTTGGTTATGGGGGTTGTTTGATCATACTTCATCACGCTGGTCACTGCGGGTCAGGAATTTTGGTGAGCAAGAGACGTGGGAGTGTAGCAAGCGCATCCATCCATCATGCTGCTACACTGCCCTCTGCTGCCCAGACGAGTATCCACACCCTACAGGCTGCCTCCTGCTTGGCTTGCGACGTCTAAACTTAGCGCGGCTAATTTTACAACCCCGAGCCCACCCGTGGAGACGCCACATTGCAGTCCAATCTGGCCGCCCGTCATCCGTCCTCGATCCACTGCTGGATGAAGGCCTAACATCCGCAGCAGCCATTATTGACGATCCACGTGCAGCACCACCTGCACCACCAGCCGATCTCACCGCTCCATCTCCTTGCGGACACGTTACGCGCGGCGTGCGCTCTCGAAGACGCGGTGCGTCACGAAGCCTCCCCCCCCTCTTATCTAGAAGCATTGAGAGCAGACACGATGGGGGGAGGGCGCTGTTGTTCGCGGGTGCCTCTTGCCACGGCGTCCGGCCTAGCGTGCTCAGAGCTGGACGAGGCCCTTGGAGTGCTCGCTCGAGTGGGGGGGGGGGCTCTAGGCGAGGGAGGCGATCGCCAGACGCTGCTGCTGCGCTCTGCGGAGTCGAAGGTGGCGCACGCCTGTCAACACGCACGCGGCTGTGTGTGTAAAATATATATAAATGTAGCACAGCCTACAGAGCTTGCTCGTTAGAGCAGGCGTAAAGATGAGGCTGGTGTGAGTGTAGAGGAGTGTGTGAGTGTAGAGGAGTGTGTAATTGTAGAGGAGTGTGTGAGTGTAGAGGAGTGTGTAATTGTAGTGGAGTGTTGTTATCGCTGTTAGCGAGCGCACGCGGTGGGTTGGGTAAGGTACCTGGAGACGGCGCGTCACGTGACCCCGCCCCCTCCCCTATCCCCCCCTTTAAAAATAAATGAAACGAATTTTTTTTTGTCACAACAACAAAAATTATCCACTTCGCCGCATTATGTTTAAGTTATGCGCGTGACGGTCACTCGCTGCATTAGAATTTTAAAAAATGTTTTTGTTTTATTTAATCGTAAAATAAAAACGCGTGGCCGTGACGGACGTGACGTCATCGTCTCGCGCGAAGGGTCAAAGTTGAAGGCTTCTCTCGCTTGTGGTCGCGATGTTTTGTTGATTTTTGTAGTTTCTCATTTGTTTTTTTTATCTCTCTCGTTCTTTTTCCTCGGGCTAAATTACGTTTTCGCCATGGGGAAGTCGTTCGCTAACTTCATGTGTAAAAAGGATTTCCATCCTGCGTCGAAGGAAAACATCAAACGGGTGAGATGGAGAGGCGGGTCCCAGCGGCTAGGACAGGCCTGTGTTGGACCAGGCCTCGCCGCGCCAGCCTTGTTAAATATAACGACAACGATTGTAATTATTGTAATTACATTTAAAAACGCGGTTACACAACTGGGTATGTCTTATCAGGTCAATGTTTTCTTCACCTCCGTGTGGTGAAACGACGAGTCTATTCCGAGCTTTGGCATAGCAGTGCGACCCTTCGATGTTTGAGAAAGATCCGTGGAAGTGGAAACCACAGAGCTACGATTGGTCTTCAAATGACTTTGAGGTGCACACGCAGAAGAGGGCAGCACTTTCCCACCCTCCCCGTTACAGAGAGTAATGTTCATCGCATGACAACCAGATACTTCAACTCCTGAAGAGCTGATATTCAGCCAAATGTAATGGCATGGTTTATTTGTGGAGTGATTGGTGACTGGACTGAGACTGTGAACTCACTACACTTAAGACCACGGTTTAATAACAGACAGCTGCGTGGATTCAAACTCAATATCTCAGGTTTGCCAGTATCCTATATGTACCCAGGGTGCTTCAATAATTTTTTTGTAAAAAAAGAACGGAAATACACTGTAACATGGTAACAAATGTATGTTAATAGCTTCAAAAAGTCAAAGATTCTCTACTTCGCCATCATTGTCAAAACGTGCCTGGAATCTTCTCCAGGTGGTTCTCCAGAGCCCGGAGGATCATTTCTTGTGGTATTATTGCAAATTCTGAGAAGTGTTAAAAAAAATTTTAAGCACCCTGTTTAGTTTATATCCGGTCAGATCCGAATAACGAAAAGGCCAGATCCAGATTAAAACCAGGTATCGGTTTACCTAATTTATTGAGATATACAAAGGGGATTTGAAAAAGAGTTGTGTGTTGTGGGTGTGAATCCGCTGTTGGCCTAATGTATGAAAGGCTGGACCAGCGATTGATCGTTTGGTTTGTTTGTAGGTATGGATGGCAGAGCAAAAGGTCGCGTTCGAGAAGAAGAAACAAGACGAGCTGCTTTCGCAATACACCAAAGAACAGGAGATTTATAATAACCGGTGAATATTCCACCACTTCTAACATGTAGCAGCTGTTACACCCTCAATACAGTATTAAATTTATGTACTTCATGTAATGCTCACTTGTTCACTTTGGTTATTTAGAGTTCATCTGTAGTTATTTTATTTTGGAGAATATTCTTTGCGAAGCAGTTTCAAAGTGACTTTTAGCCTCAGGATAATTGAGTATTTTCTATGAGTGTACAAACCATGCACCAGGGGTGGGTGGCTAAACTCTAATGTACTCTTAAATACATATGATCATTTCTGAAATGTTCTATTTTTCCCAGTTTGTCTTACATTTGAGCTCTCAATGTCACGCCATGAGACAAAATTGTGTAACTGTTAAAGAGCACTGTACATTGCCTTGTCAGAACAGCCGACACACCATGTGAAGATAACGTCACAACTACTATCACAAATCTCGATTCAGTTCATGTTGGCCTTTTAATCAGAATATAAGCACACCTTTTATATGCCATGAAAGTAATTTTCATTGCATGTTAAACCTGAATGTTTATTTTCAGTTGCTCAAATTTAATGGTTTTTTTTTTTTGCAGTCATTGGTGAGACCATCATCTCACTAGTACATGATAATAAAGTTTAGTCACAGTTTACTGAAACGTTGATTCTAAGCTAATGTCTCATCAGCGCTGGCTCTGTTCTGAAGGCATTGCCAACACTGCAGTTCAAGTGATAAAAGTTGATAAAAGCTTTTTCTCAGAGATTCAATACTTCAATCAAGCTCTTTCTGATGGTGCAATTAAATCCACTAACATTCACCAATCGTACATTCTGTACTGTTAGTGAATGTGTGATCATGCATCCCCATGTGTTAACCAACAAGTCCACCTAGTATAGGCAGCTCATCACACGTTTCACTGACTACTCATCAACCAATCAACTGTCACATGTACGGGTGGGTTATGGAATGCATGGAGACACTAAACAGACCTGGCGTCAGTTGCAATAGTAATTGTGTAAATCGTAATGAATTAATTTACATTTATCATAATTTTAGTTCATCATATGTAACCGCAGGTCTGAGAAGGTATTTTTTTCTTCACAAGTAAACCTGAACAAACAAATGAACACTGGCAGCAGGAGAGTCTACTGCAGGGTTGTGATGATGGTTTGCTGGGTTTTGCAGGTTACTTATGGGAGATGAACGTGTGAAGAATGGACTAAACTTCATGTATGAGGCGCCACCAGGCACCTACAAAGGTAAGAAATGGTACTCCCTTGTGTTGAGTTAAATATCCTATCTTAGAAGTTTACCCGTAGGAATTTTGGCAAACATTTGAGGCTTCAGTCGAAATAATAATAAGTGTGAGAACCCATACGTTTATTAGAAAAAAGCTTTCGCATACAGTAATTCATTTTTTCTGTCCACAAATAACTCTATACCCATCTAATATGGTATTGATGAGTGAAATATCTAATCTCAGCCCATGGCAAAGGTAATTGAAGCAATGCACCACAAAATGTTCCTGGCACGGAAGAACCCAGCTTAAGGATCGAGAGACTCCAAAATGTTAACATTCAGTTGTTGCAAATTCAGTTATATTACAAAGTATATTAAAGATTAAAGAAGGCTTTTTGTCACGGAGTGGAAAAGATGTCTAGTTTTGGCTGAATGCCCTTGTTCACTTGCTCTGTTTATTATTAAGGAGCATCTTTTGTGTTTATGTATTCAGCTAAACTAAGTTGTCAAGCTTGTTTATTGTTCGCATTTGTATAACGCGATCCTGAAAGCCCTTGCGATTCATAAATAATAAACCACTACACGTATAAATCAACATAGCGAAATTATTATTTTATGATCTGCGGGTGCACTGATGCATCTTACTTTAAGCAGTGTTTTGGTGCAATAAAAAAATGCACGGATATGACATTTCGCCATAAATATGTCAGTTTGGTATTTGGTTGCTTTAAATTACAAGTACGTTCAACATTATTATAATTACACATTTTCCAAGGTGAGTTACATCATGCAAAATTGAGCAGAGTTGAGCAGAGATAATAAACAAATATGTTTTTGTGATGCCCCCATGCTAGGTCTTGCCTTGGTGGTTTTTTGTAATTAGCTTTAATTTTTATAAAGCCATTATTTGCAATATGTATTTTTCTATACAACAAACTAACATGTGTTTCACACTTCTGTCTGTTCTGACATATCCCTGCAGAAGAGGAAGTAAGTGCTATTTTCAAGCCTTCATTCACTTTTTTTATTTGACGTTGCGTGGTTACATGTTGCTACGTGTACTTCAACTACGCTCCAAATACCCTTGTTTATGAAGAGCAAAACTTCCAAGTTATTCAATTTAACCCACCGTTCCACGGAAATATTTTTCCCAACTTAATTATCCTGCATTGAGCTCCTGGCACTGGAGCAGGTGGGATTGTTTTTTGTCATTGTATATGCTATTGACACGGACAACTAAACGTTTATTTAAATGACTACATTATACCATATTCAATGACGTAAATACTTTTGTTTTCCCTGTGCATGACCTCATGGTTCACATATGTGGTTCTCTCAACAGAAGGAGACAGGAGGAGAAAAGGAGTACAAGTTTGAGTGGCAGAAGGGGGCTCCGAGAGAAAAGTAAGCTCCCAGATGTTCGGTGAAAGTATGCGATCTTTGCGCAAATTGCATCTTGCATTCTGGTGTGGTGGCCTTTGGTGACCAGCTGTGTTTCTGTCGCAGGTACGCAAAGGACGATGACAATATTCGCGACCAGCCTTTCGGAATTCAGGTGATGGATAACTAATGCACACACACAGACAAAGATTCCCATGTAGCCCACAGAGATTGATGGGGCAAGTATTGTTAGGGAGCAGCAAGGAAGCCTGGTTTGGTGCATGAAGGGGGTGGTGTGGCTGAGACCGAGCTCGGCCATCTTTTTCTCCCCAGTTCTGATGTTTTCACACCATCCCAAGTTACTCATTTAAGGCTTTGTCAATGTAGGGGAGGCCTAAGACTAGTTTCAGTTATAATTTGCCACTGATGGTAGCCGTGAAGAGGAATCAAACCCAGGTCGCTGGGTTTACAGTGATGTGCGCTAACTGCTACGAGCACACACGGGGAAAATTCGCATTTATTTATCTCCATCGGTTGTGGTGGAGCCAGCACACAGCCCCCAATGGCAGTGGCAGGGGTTGCAGAGATCAGTGCACCGCAGACGCTGAACAGTGCTTAATTTCTCACTGAACAATTTCTGCATCATTTGCAGAGGGGAGTAGTTGGCACATAACTATTAACCACAGTGATAACAAGAAATATATATTCGTGTGTCAGTTGCAAAAATATTTTTCAAGTCACTGACCCAGACATTGTGGATGCGGTGCGCAGGTGCGGAACGTTCGCTGCATCAAGTGCCACAAGTGGGGTCACGTGAATACGGACCGCGAGTGCCCTCTCTACGGCCTCTCCGGCATCAATGCCACATCCGCCACTACTGATGAGCCAGGTGCGCACGAGTTTCCCTTTCTAGATCACACCACGTCAATACGGCACCGGTAACCAAACCAGCATGGCACTGATTGGCATATTTTAGTGATAATGAAGTGAAGGGCAATTTCGACAAAAGCTAGTCTCGTGGTGGAGACCTGTGCAGAAAAGGCAATCAAATGCACGGTAAAATAGTATTGGTCTGTGCAAGAAGACCAAAATATTATGAGCATATTTAGACGAATTCAGTGCAGATAACAAAATGTGAAAACCATGCAGTAATCTAATGTGCAAGACGAACAGTAACATGAACAATGAATTATGGGGCATAAGCAAGTTAGAGATGTAATATTGACTTTTAAAGGAAAGTAAGTGGGCTTTGGCAAAAGCACAGCATGAAAAGTGATGATGGATGGCGATTGAGACGAACGATGGACAGGCAGCCAACGGATGTGACACTCCTGAGATGCTGTCCACTCTGGAGACAGCGTTGAGATCAGCTCGTGTGCTTTAGCTTGATGAATTGTTGCATTGTGTGACCATGACAGCTGGCAACGGCTCGGGGAGGCTTTCATGCGGTAGTATACTGATTGATGGCTGATGATAATGAATGTGCAAGACGTTGGCGTGATGCCAGTGAGTAGTACAGCACAGCACAACACCATTGCATCGCTGTGCTATGCCACAAACATTTAATACAGCTGAATGAATTCCGAACAATTGCCTCGGTGAGTGTAGTTTGATTTTCTATATTAGAAGCAGAAAGCCTCACGATGGAGGCACACAGGCGTGCTCCCCCATCTAATGAGCCGGGCAAATGTTGCTGCTTGCCCCTTGGGCATCGCGTGACGTCACGTCGGTTTGTGTCGCCCACAGAGCCGGCCATGCACCCATCTGACCTCATGGTGGAGATGAGGAGCAGCGGATTTGCGCTCAAGCAGTGTGTGCTGGGCAGGAAGGGTGACGCGGCAGACCCCTCACAGGTAACGCCGGCACACGAGAGACCAACATCCCCCATGTAGAACTCTTGTAGAGGCTTGTTCGCAAGCCTCGACAAATGCTTTTACACGGCGCATTAGAGGGTTGGGCTGGCCAGCAACAATCTTTCGTCTCTCCATTGCCAATGTTTACACTGCACAATCATCGCTGAGTTGACTTAGGGGAGGCCCAGGACTGGTTCAAATAATGGCTGGGAATGGTAATCTGGTCGCAGGGTTTGTGTGCAGTACACTAACCATACAGTATGTTATTGCGGCATACGCACGCACGCACAGATAATTCACCACATTGATGGCAAGTGCTGTTAGTGAGTGCCTATGAAGGGCGATACGGTACACGAGGGGGTAATGGGGCCAGAATCTCGCACTTTGGGGAAACTCTGTCTCCCCGGGGATGATGCTGACCACACCACTACATGAGGTTTTCATTTTAAGCCAAATCAGCCCAGCCCAGGCTTAGTTCAGGTTGCAGTTGTCACTGATATGTTCACTTCACCTCACACACATCGCTAAACATTCATTACCTCATCCTTGTTTTTAGTGCAGTCTTCCTGTTTTAGGTGCACTATGCTTGTGTAGATTGTCAATTGTATTGTTTTTGTTCATTACGCGCTATTTTTTCCAGCACCTCTTGACGCATTCTGTTCCGTTGTTGTCTGTTCTTCTGTCTGGTTCACTTTCATGTTGTTGTTCTGTACTGATGCACCACGGATCTCTTTTGCACCTTAGCTGGCTAACTGGCTCAATGGGACTTTCGCAAATTAACGTCGGTTGAAATTGGTCGTGACCTGGGAGCGAACTCGGCTCGCCAGGAACCAGCGGCACCACTTTCCACACGCAAAACGCGTTTTGTTGTTTGCAGCAATTGATCGAAAGTGAGGAGGATGAAGACCCAGAAGTGGAGTTTTTGAAGTCGCTGACGACGAAGCAGAAACGCAAGCTGCTGAGGTGAGTGTCGCGATCGCCACCCTCCTTACCCAGCAACACCGTCAACGGCGACGCCGCCTGCCTGTTCGTCTGCGATTGTGATGGTTTGTTTTTTTATTTATGATGTGTTTCGCTACTAACGTCGTTCATTCTGGTTGATAGGAACGTAACGTTGCAACAATGCATTACAACTGATTATGTCACGCGTGATATGTTAAATGACGCATGCATGTTGATTATTTTGGATTTTTATACGATACGTTGAATGCCATTTGTTTTTTTTTAACCCTGCACCTACCAAATTGCTACAAAGAATTGATTCTTGAAATAAATGGTCGCCGCTACAATTGAATGGCGAGTGGGGAGAATCGCCACGTGCCTTGCGGTGTAGCGCAAGTGCCGCTTGAGGCGTCGCCTTGTTTACGTGCGGCTTCTGTCCCTGCCTTTTGCAGGAAACTCGACCGCCTTGAAAAGAAAACCAAAAAGGACAAGAAGAGGAGGAAGAACAAACAGAAGAAGAAGAGCAAGGGGAAGAAGAATAAACGCAGAGCAGAGTCGAGCTCCGACGACACCGAGAGCTCAGACTCCCAGTCCGACACCAAAAAGAAGAGGTGCAAGCATCAGAAACATAAGAAGAGCAAGTTGCCATCCAACGACGGCAGCAGCACCTCGTCGTCGTCATCGTCGTCATCTTCAAGCTCCGGGTCGGACAGCGACGCGGAAGAGGAGAGCGCTCGCAAGAAGCGGAAGGGAGAAGCGGAGTCACGAAGCGCGGAACCACCGCAAAGCGCCGACGGCAGGCGGAGTGACGGCGCGATGGAGCAGCCTGCTGGGTCGTCGCGGCACGAGCAGGGAGGCGCGAGCGGCAGCCGCTGGCCGAGGTTCCAGGAGCCTGCGGTGGGTGGCGGAAAATGGGGCGAAGGAGCAGGAAGCCATCGTAGGATTGAAGATGGGCGCAGGCACGGCGAAGGTGGAGGTGGTGGTGGTGGTGAGGAGAAAGAAGGGAGACACGTGGGTGAGGGGAGAGACAGGGGAGACCAGAGGGACAGTCAACGCAGGGGTGAGGAGAGATGGGGGAGAAGCAGGGGTGAGGATAGAGAGAGCAAACACAGGGGTGAGGATAGAGAGGGGAGAGACAGGGGTGAGGATAGAGAGAGTAAACACAGGGGTGAACAGAGAGAGTGGAGAGACAGGGGTGAGGATAGAGAGGGCAAACACAGGGGTGAGGATAGAGAGAGTAAACACAGGGGTGAACAGAGAGAGTGGAGAGACAGGGGTGAGGATAGAGAGGGCAAACACAGGGGTGAGGATAGAGAGTGGAGAGACAGGGGTGAGGATAGAGAGAGTAAACACAGGGGTGAACAGAGAGAGTGGAGAGACAGGGGTGAGGATAGAGAGAGTAAACACAGGGGTGAGGATAGAGAGACGAGAGACAGAGGTGAGGATAGAGAGAGTAAACACAGAGGTGAGGATCGAGAGGATAAACACAGGAGTGAGTATAAAGAGGGGAGAGATGGGAGAGAGCGGAGACACAGGGGTGAGGAGAGAGAGGTGAGAGACAAGGGAGAGCAGAGAGATAATAACCACAAAGGTGATGTTGGAGAGCGGAAGAGAAGCAGAGAGTGAGAGGAGCAGGCATGGTGCGGAGTATCGGGGGCGACAGCGGAGACAGCGGGGAGAGGCGGGCGATGTCGAGCCTCGGGGCGACTCGGCTGCGAGCAAGGATAGGTTTTGAGAGAGGAGGCCTCGTGTACGTCTGTACGTTGAACTTCTTTCGCACCGTACGTAACCAACCGTGCTAATCGGAGGTGCGGGGGAAGGACAACAAACTAAACTGGTGGCGGCAAACACGAGCTGCAGGAGTCGTGATAAGGCGGGAGCCGACAACAGCAATAAAATAATTGCCGGATTAACATCCTTGGCGTTTGTCTAATTAGTGACCTCTGTACCGCGTGGGTTGCCACGGTTGTGCTCGGAATATTTTTCATGTCCTGCTGGGTCATACCGCTTGTAGTTTGGCATTATGGCCGCCGTCTTGCTCCGTGTCCTGGAAGCTTCTTCAGGTCACACCCTCCTGAGAGCTTTTTCTTGTCACAGGGTTTTCTCAAGCGATTCCTCTCAATGTGTTCTTTCACAGCATCGGCTCCACAAATATGACCCGTCTTCACGTGCAATGGCACGCGCATTAGATTAACAGGCGAGATTGACCATATGAAGCTGGGTTGTTGAGTAAGATGGCAACGGTCAAGTCCTGGCCTGACTTAAGAATACGTTGGTTGTTTGCTGTCAATCTCCTTGTGTGATCCGTAGAGTGAATGGATTGTGCCCTTTCCTGCAGTGTACTCTGTGTTGGTGCTTATAGGTTTGTATTCGTTTGTGTTGTGAGGACATGGAATGGCACCCCGTAGGAACATGCGGATTATACAATGTAGTGTAAAGTCTTGAGTTGGATGTAAGGAAGGTCATACATTATATGATGGCTTTACTGACAGCTCTGTTTATCCTAACACAACCAGGGTTTTCGGTGTTTTCGTTTTAATTTCTATTAAAGTTGTACAAAAAGTTAATATTTGTACAGATTTAGTGAGTAATCTTTGTGTAAATGTACAACATTTTTGGGGAATTCATACCTCTAGTAGAACGTGAATTAAAATTTAACCTCTGCATATTCTTTGGGTCTTTCGGTAAAGTCACGTAGATATGTTCAATGAAAAAAAAATCCACATTTTATTTGAACCTATCTACGTGGCTTTACCGAAAGATCCAAAGAATATTAATTCCTGCAGTCACGAAAGCTTTAAGTCAAGATTTGTACCTCTGTAACTAAAATGTGGAGTTGTCAATGGTCGTAGCGTGTAGTACAGTAGTTTGTGGTCGTGGCAATATCAAAAGCACTATCTTTGTAAATAAAAACTTTCCCCCAGAAGTCGACGAACGGTATACATTCATTTCCTGGAATATCGCAATGGACCTCCATTGGTCCATTCCAGGTGTTTTTCAGCCTTGTTCTCGTGGGCCCTATGTGATCAGTCTTTATATAGCGTTCTCTCGGGGTGCTCCAGGTTCTACAAGTACAGCCCTCTGTCAATCCACTGCTGGATGAAGGCTTCCCTATGCCGTGCAGGTCATGGGGGGCGGTGGGGGGGGTTGACTATCGTTCATTGTGCTGGTCCGTGCCGGCTGGTGCAGGCGGGGAGCGTATAAGTACAGCCTGTACCACCTGTTGTGCATGGTGGTCGCCGATTCAAACCACTGCAATCTCTTTACCGTTTCCGCTTAGCTTCCAAATATCTGAAGAGACGGAGGGTGCATTCTGTCTCGTGTGCTCAGACTGGGTTAATCGCACTCCAAAATGCAATTTAAAAACCTATATTTATCAAGCAACATAACTTTGCTGGAAACGTATTTACTCTACGTTTATTAGGCTTACCAACTTTTGATAGCCAAAAAGCCCTGGATATTGCATGGTAACAATAATCACAAAAGTAGAAGGGGGGGGGGGGAGTGCTTGTGTACGAATTGTCTTGCGTGGTATTATTATTCACTTTATTAAAACAAAACGTGTCTGTTAATCTCTCAAGAAAGTTTACCGGTTTCCAATGGCAGCTACTTTAAAAAGAGGGCGATCCTGGGAAAACCAGGACATCGTATCTTACAATCCCCTTGAAATGCATGAAACACCGCTGCGTCTTTGTGCAACTGACACGAGTTGTATCTGCAGGGGGACTGCGGGTTCGAAGGGACGAATCCACGTCGCAGATTACGTTCTGACCAAACAGGTTTATACGTGTCCCTTCTCTGCACGAGATGCAGTCATTCAAATCGCCTCTTGTTGCCCACGTACAGGTAAATATCAGTGATCGATGGGAGAGTAAATCGCGTGTTTTGCTACCTCCGGCATTTGCAGTCCAGCTGTAGATTGGAGCGTAGCGAGTTTGGGGTCTGTAGCCATGGATCGACACGAGCAGTGAAGTTTGTGGACTCTGAAACAAGCGTTTTACAACAGCGCAATTACACCACCCATGGCGAAAGTCGCTGCTTGGCAGCGTCCTACTTTTACAAGACTCGGGCGCCCTTTGAAGATGCGGCGATGCAGGTAATCTCAAGCATTTTGTAGCTCAAGCGGGAGAGTTGTGCGCATGCAATTTGATGTGTGTGGCGGTGATGCAATGTGTGTTCTGAACGATAGTCGTGTTTCGGGCTGAATCCACCTAGGCGAGACCCAGATCACGTTGCCTCTTGTGATGAACATCATGACGAGGGAGGTGGTCTATGTGGCCGCTAAGGCAACATGAAATGAAGTGTTTTGACCGACACCTCGCTCTCGTTCGTTCGTGTCTCAATCCGCTTGTCCTGGTGAGGGTCGCGGCGGCAGCGTGTTGAGTCGGGCGGTCTAGAACCTCCCTTTACCTGGCCACAGACTCCAGCACTGCTACACGAAACACTACTACACTACACTATATACTACTATACACTAATATACACTATACACTACACTATATACTACTACACTATATACTACTATACACTAATATACACTATACACTACAGCAGCGTGGTGAGTAGTGGCGGTCTAGAACCTCCCTTTGCCTGGCCACAGACTCCAGCACTACTACACGAAACACTACACTATACACTACTGTATAGTGTCCTGGGCCGGCCCCGGGCTCTCGCTCAAATTGTTTTACATTTGCCCGAAACGTCGATTGTATATTTGTTGTTATTCTCAGGCAGTGTTGTTGACGAGTGTTTTTAATTTAGCTTGGGGCGCTATTCTGTTCTAGCGCGCTAGGAGGCGACACGAGGCCTGTACGCTGTGTTTACAGCTCAATACTTAACAAAAGAACTCCATCGGTACGTCTCCACATCCACATACAATGTTCGGTCCAGCAGCCTCTTGGATGTCCAGACCAGTGTCATCAAGCGGCATTTGTTTAAGCAGGCGAACTCTGGACTATTGGGAGGGACACCCCCCCCCCCCAATATTCAAATATGCTCAAAATATCCCCCCCCAATATATTGCTATCAAAAATATTTTAAAATATGCATTGCTATGTTATGTAAATAAAAACAACAATTTGCTAAACCTTGGCCACAATATCTGGACTTGTCTTCATTTCTGTTCATATTATTGTGGTTATGGTAGTACTTTATTAATCCCTAATCTCTGCCATTGCATACAATGAAACAATAAAAGGTAAAAAAGAAAAACAGAGCAATGTAATACAATACACTATTAGACATTATTGTAAAAAATAAGTCCATCCCATGTATTAGTGATTTTTTAAAATATTTTAGGCAGAAAATTAGTTTTCAAATTTATTTAAATTCTGGGGGGGGGGACCCCCAGACCCCCTGGAATATTTGGTCCCCCCCAATGTTGACTCCATGGCTACGGCCTTGAATTTTATATATATGTGCATGCGACCCCGTTCATAGTTGTGGTACTACAGATTTTACAGATTTTAAAATCGGCTCAGCTTTCCCCCCATTATCTCGTCATCATCATCGGTCATGATCTATCCACTGCTGGAGGAAGTCCTTCCCAAGCCGTCGCCATCCTGCACGGTCCTGAGATAACAACCATCCAACTTCGCCTCCTGCAACTTAACCAACTCGCGTTGCAGCCAACACGCACACAGGCCCCGCGCTCTCCCGGCAGTGCGAGCTGATGCTCATGGGATGTTATCATCATCTCTAGCCCGCGGTGAGTTGATAAAGATAAGTATGTGGACTCCAACACCTGAACTCATTTCTTTAGAACCCCTTTTTGTGTTCAATGTTCAGTGTCCTCCACTCGCACCTCTGATTAGCGCGGTGGCAAACCGGTATCTGGAGGCAGGTCTGAGCCCCCACCCTAAGGTGTTGTTGATGCGTTGCCGTCTCTAAACTTCAACAACAGAGGCAAAGTTGGGCCAGATATTGTCCACAATATAATGGCCACTCCAACCAGCGGTCTTAACCTTAATAGGCGCTCGCTAACTGCACTTGCCCGGACACGTCTCGGGTTTTTTTTTGTGTTCGATATTGACACGTGCAGGGAGTGAGTGAGTGTGAGTTTAGTTTGTATGGGACATGAATTAGGTAATGATGGGAACACGAGTTGAATTCCGTTTGTAAAGGGACCTGTGTGCGCGCGTTTGTGTGCTAGAATGTGCGCTGCGGGTGTAATGCGTGCCGGCCTTCAAATGTGCTACTCGCTAACAGCACTTGCCCCAACAGTCTGTGAAGGCTACACGGGGCGTCTTTGTCTTTGTCCATGTGTGCGAGTGTCTGCGTGAGCGGGGAGCGGTGGCGCAGTGGTTAGCGCACTGCGCCGTGAACCCGGCGACCCGAGTTCCATTCCCGCTCACCGGTCAATGTCGGTGACGATTATCTGAAGCAGCCCTGGGCTTCCCCGAGATAAACTCAGCCTCAAATGAGGGCCTGGTATGGTGTGTAAACAGCGCCACTGGGGAGACAAAGGCGACCGGTCGTGGTGCTGGCCACCCCCTCGTGTGCCTTGCAGTCCTTCATAGGAGCTCGCTTGCCCCAACAGTCTGTTTAGGCTATACGGGGGATCTTTGTATTTGTGCATGTACTTGTGTATGTATGTATGTACGTGTGTTTATGTAAGTGTGTGCCTGTATGTAAGTGTGTATGTCTGTACGTACGTGTGTCTGTCTATTTACGTACGTGTGTCTGTATGTAAATGTGTCTATGCCTGTATGTAAGTGTGTCTGTATGTACGTGTGTCTGTATGTAAATGTGTCTCTGCGTGTATGTAAGTGTGTCTGTATGTAAGTGTGTCTGTATGTAAGTATGTACGTCCGTGTGTCTGTATGTAAATGTGTCTATCTGTATGTAAGTGTATCTGTAGGTAAGTGTGTATGTACGTGTGTCTGTATGTAAATGTGTCTATCTGTATGTAAGTGTATCTGTATGTAAGTGTGTATGTACGTGTGTCTGTATGTAAATGTGTCTCTGCCTGTATGTAAGTGTGTCTGTATGTCTGTATGTAAGTGTGTCTGTATGTAAGTGTGTCTGTAAGTTTGTACGTACGTGTGTCTGTATGTAAGTGTGTCTGTATGTAAGTGTGTCTGTATGTGAATGTGTCTCTGCGTGTATGTAAGTGTGTCTGTATGTCTGTATGTAAGTGTGTCTGTATGTGAATGTGTCTCTGCGTGTATGTAAGTGTGTCTGTATGTCTGTATGTAAGTGTGTCTGTATGTAAATGTGTCTCTGCGTGTATGTAAGTGTGTCTGTATGTCTGTATGTAAGTGTGTCTGTATGTGAATGTGTCTCTGCGTGTATGTAAGTGTGTCTGTATGTCTGTATGTAAGTGTGTCTGTATGTAAGTGTGTCTGTAAGTTTGTACGTACGTGTGTCTGTATGTAAGTGTGTCTGTATGTAAGTGTGTCTGTATGTAAATGTGTCTCTGCCTGTATGTAAGTGTGTCTGTATGTCTGTATGTAAGTGTGTCTGTATGTAAATGTGTCTCTGCCTGTATGTAAGTGTGTCTGTATGTCTGTATGTAAGTGTGTCTGTATGTAAGTGTGTCTGTAAGTTTGTACGTACGTGTGTCTGTATGTAAGTGTGTCTGTATGTAAATGTGTCTCTGCCTGTATGTAAGTGTGTCTGTATGTCTGTATGTAAGTGTGTCTGTATGTAAATGTGTCTCTGCGTGTATGTAAGTGTGTCTGTATGTCTGTATGTAAGTGTGTCTGTATGTAAGTGTGTCTGTAAGTTTGTATGTAAGTGTGTCTGTATGTAAGTGTGTATGTAAGTGTGTCTGTATGTAAGTGTGTATGTACGTGTGTCTGTATGTGCGTGCGTCTGCATCTCTGCAGGAGCCACTGGGCAATTTGTTCTGCCCCATTCAGAGTGCGACCCTCGCTGCTGCGGGGGGTCATTTTGCCTTTGACAAAGCGAGACATCGCCCCGCAGGGAAGATGGTACCCCCCCTCCACCACCGCCGCCGTGTGTGTGTGTGTGACCCCGTGCGGTGTGAGTCTCGCGACAGTGAGTTGACAAAAGGCTGTGGACAACGCACGGTGTGTGACCTCCGCCAGGGTTTAATTTCTCACTCGGTTTTTGTCGGGAAAAGTCTTGGAGTAGTGATTATCGGCGTAAGGCACTACCACTAAAGTTCATGGCACGCCTATGCATAATGATCATATAATGTGGCTATAATGCTATGAACATGATTTTTTAAAATATTTATTAGATGCGTTGCCTCGCTGTTATTGTCGTCGGGGTGTTCCGGACTGTTCCGGGTGACATTTAGCCCCCCAACTCCACCCAACCGTTGCCTTTATGAGGATAATCATTTACAGCTCAATCCACTCCGCGATGAAGGCTTCACCACGCCGTATCGGTCATGGGGGTTGTTTGACCATACTTCACCACGCTGGTCATTTCGGTTTTAGTGAAGCGGGCAGAGCCAGCAACCAGTTCAGATTTCACTCTCCACTCACGTTGCTACCCGTGGCCGCGAATCGAACTCTGGTGTTTGAAACCAATTTTTGGCCGTTAGACCCTTGGGTGGATTGATACATCGCAGGATCGTGAGAGGTGACGGTGGCTTGGCGAGGCCGCCTTCATCCAGCGGCGGATCCATTATGGCTGATGAGGATGACGACGATGAGACCTTAGGCACAGCAAAGCAGCGGTGATGTTCAGTAACAGGGTCTGGCTTGTGTCGAGAAGAGTTCATTGAGGGTATCGTGGAGGCCGCTTGTGAATTCCTTTGAAAGAGACTAAAATACGACCCCTTCACCTCCACCCATCGCCTCTCAATCACCCCCCCCACCCCCCTTCAAACTAAACAATTTCTATGAATGGGTGGAGCGGTGGTGCAGTGGTTAGCGCACAATGCGCCCGGCGACCCGAGTTCGATTCCCGCTCACGGCCACCAACATCAACGACGAATATCTTCAACCATTCCTCGGCCTCGCCTAGGTCGACTCGGCCTCAAATGAGTACCTGGTGCGCTGTGTAGTAAGCATCGCCACTGGGGAGACAAAGGCGTTCGGGCGTAGTGCTTGCCACCCACTCCCGTGTGTGCCGTGCCGGCCTTCATAGATGCTACTCGCTAGCAGCACTCGCCCCAACAGTTCGTTGTCTTGGGTCGTAGACAAGAGCTGAGAGCAGTGCGCGTGCAGTGAGCGTGCGGCGCGGCTGCATTGAGAGCGGCGAGTTGGGGGAATGGGACCAGTGGCGTCTCGAGGCTGCCATGGGCTCCTCCGGCCCGAGACCCCCGGTGCAGTTGCACCGCCTGCGCACCGGGTAGCGTCGCCGCCGAGTGAAAGACGACGGATGGCGAAAGGCAAGGAGAGACGGAGGAGGGGGGAGGGAGACACACGTGAAGGGAGAGGAAAAGAGAGGGGGAGGAAGAGATAGAGGCAAGGGGAGAGTGAGCGAGATGCACGTGGAGAGAGAGAAACAACAATAGATGCGGGGAGATATACAAGTGGAGAGGCAGACATAGATGCGGATGGAGAGAGATGCTGGGTTTCAGAGAGATGTAGGGAAAGAATGGTGTGAGAGGCACAGATGGCGATGGAGGAGGCCGTGTGCTCGGTGGCAGATGACGGGGAGCTCTGCATGCTGATATGAGCTACCCGTCGGAGGCCGTCGGACTGCGAGAAGGGCTGCGTGCAGAACGAGAGAGAGCGAGAGGTGGGAGTTTACATAAAGCAAAGTTATTATTTTAAAAAAATTACGAAATGATGAACGAAGCAAAATGCCGACTACACCGAGCATCTTCTTGTTTCCACTGATCGTAAAAAAAGAGAGGCAATAAGCCGGGGAGGGAGATGCACGGGGAGAGAGACAGGAGAGAGGCGATGAGAGGGGCAACGAGAGAGACACGGGGGGAGAGAGAGAGAAACAGAGCGAGAGAGACGGGGAGAAACGGGGGTCTCTGTGAAAAGCATCTCCCTCTGTGTGGCAGGCAAGCCGTGGTCATTCAGCCTCGCTCCCGCCCACCGAGGCTCGAGAGAGTGGGCTGAAAAGAGGCGACTTATATGAAGAAGAATGCGAATAAAGGCGAGGAGGAGGGTTGGGGGGGGAGGAGATAAAACACGGCGATTGTTTCTCTTCAAGGGCCCTTCTGTGCGCGCGCGCATACACTTAGTGGAGTGTGCGGGGAGCCCACAGAACCCAGAGCGTCACCACCTCTCCCCCAACTCCTCTCCCCCCACCACTAATCCGACCCCAAATAACACAATCTTTATGTACAAGTCTAACATTTATCTTACGGGGGGAGGAGGGGGAAAGCCAATCTAAAGAGTAGTGTTTAGAGTCCATCAGCCACGTGGGCGTCAACCACCCAGCGACGTCGGGCAGCAGCTGGCTGTGGGCAAGGCGACTCTGCACGGTTGGCTACGTACGGCGCGAAAGAAGTTCAACATACATACATACATGCATTCTGGGGAGCAGCAGCAGCAGCAGCGGCAGGAGCAATTGATCCAGGCCAGTGGTTAGCGCATTGCTCGATGAACCGGAGCTATGAAGCTGGATTGGGGTTCCTGGTCACGGCGAACGTGAGTGGCGCGTGATGCCTGAACCCGTCCTGGGAGATCCCCACTCACCCCCCTCCCTCCCTCCCCCCCATCATTCACAAACTCGCGCTCACCAGCGTGGGTAAGTATGGCCAAACATTCCCCCATTCACCAACGCGGCGTGGGGAGGCCGTCGTGAAGCAATAGAGTGACCAAGATGGTTCACAAGTTGGAGGTGCGTCTTATAATCCGGTAGCATTACGTGCGCGTGCGTGCGTGGCATTATTTGCATCGCTTTATTGAGATAATATCACAAAGTTTGAGGTGCGTCTTACTTTCGGGTGTATTTCTTATAGTCCGCATGATACGGTGTACACAGTACTATTAATATTATTAAATCGTATCTTGGTCCGTGTGGCTATGTTATTTGCAAGCTTCTAACGGAGTCGAAATGAGCATTCGTTGACACATGATGCGGTCCTCGTGGTACGAGAGGAGACAGTCGGCGACAAAGAGAGCGCTTGACCGGTGATTCTGGTCCACGGGTCGGGAACCAAAACACCAACCAGAGAAATGTTTTGTTCGAATTCGGTAAAAAAAAAGAAACCCCCTAAATATGTCAAGAGCCGAATTGCGCTGTGGTGAATACGAGACGTTGTCCCTGAATCGATAACGACATGAAGCAGCAGTGCTGGAAGAGCCGCAGCTTGGCCGACCCCTGGCTGGCCTGGCGGCACCCGCGGACTTGCGAGCGCATTCGAGTCCACACGGATCCAAGCTGTGTCCCACCGCCTTCACCTGCGCCTCCGATGGCACCCCATGGGGCAGAGGTCGCAAACGGGTTTTGATTCCTTACCCGTACCCGTACCCGGCCGCACCAGGGTCGCAAACGGGTACCCATACCCGTACCCGGCCGGGTACGGGTAGCCGGGTATCGGGTAGGGTACGGGTATCGGGTACCCGGTTGCGACCTCTGCCGTGGGGTGATCATCATGAACGTCGTGACCGCATTCACCCACGGGTTGAACCTCAACACTACCTCTGAGGCTAACGCGAACCCAAATCAAAAACTAACAACGTTGCATTCAATGTATTATGATTATATTTAAATTAGAATTGTTTTGTGTTTTACTCAACTAAATTTCACGTTTGTTGGGTGGTGGTGGTGTACGAGATGGTGGTGGTGCTGGGAGCGGTGGTGCAGTGGTTGGCGCGCTGCGCTATGAACCCGGCGACCCGAGTTCGGTGCCCACTAACGACAAATAGCAGTGACGATTATCTGAACCGGTCCTGGGCCTCCCCTAGATCGACTCAGCCTCAAATGAGAACCTGGTGCAGAACGTAAACATCAACATTAGGGAGACAAAGGCAGCCAGCGTGGTGCTGGCCACCCCACCCCCTCGTGTGCCGTACCGGCCTTCATATGGTGCTTGATGGTGCTTGCCACATCAGTCTGTAAAAGCTATAGGGGGATCTTTGTCTTTGTCGGGTGGAGAGGGTAAAGGTTGCGTAAGGGTGGTGGTGTGCGTGGTTGTGTTTGGTGTTTGGTGACGGTATCGGAGGGCCTAAGGCGGTGAATGTAGGAGGTGGTTGTGGGTGGTTGTGTGTAGTGGTTGTGTGTGGTTTTGGATGATTGTGTGGTTGTGGGTGGTGGTGGTCTGTTTTTACGTGTGCCACCGTGTGCTCGAGTAGCAGTGTCAGTGTGTGAGTGTGTTCTCGTGTCAATGCGTCTTGCAGTGTCAAGTGTGTTAGAGGAGGCTACACTCTGAAGTCTATCTAAGTGTGCAGTATATCTGTCTATATATACAAACACGTCTATATATACAACTCTCTATATAGATATTGTGGAAGTTCGTGTATGAGTGGTTACATCTATGAGTGCCGTTCGTATGTTAAAGCGGTAATGTGTAATATCCAGAGTGGGCTGTTTTGAGTGCGGTCGATTTTTCTCGCTAGAAGCGTCGATTGGGCAACGTTCGTGCCGAATTTGAGCTATCTAGCACTTCAAAGACACCATTATAGTTTACATCGGCAACTTCTTAGTTCACTCAGCTGTCTGTACATTACAGCTGTCTATAATTACACAAGCACGTGTTGTATGCTCCATATCGTCCGGATTATAAGACGCACAATTTACCCTTTAAATTAAAGCAAAAGTTGGGGGTGCGTCTTCTAATCCGGTAGCTGCGTGTTGGTGTATGCGTGACTCTACTATTATATGTTTAACTTTATTGACACCGGGCACATAGTTCTGGGCGCGTCTTATTTTCCGGAGCGTCTTATTAACCAGATAAGAGGGTCCATGCATTGACAGTATCACAATACTCTAATATGTAATTGCCATGAATTGACATATGACACGATTGCATCAACACACACACACACAAAGCAATTGCAAAATACACATTGGACCTTAAGAAAAAAAAGTAGATTTTAATCCAGCCAGATTTGCCGAAACACATGCGATAACGGTCATAGATAATATATATTAAACTAAATCAGAGAAACAGTCCCTATTGAATCCTTTATATATAAGTTCATATACTGCATTTATATAGTACAAGATAGCGGGGCGGGTTCAAACCATGATATAGTATACATAATACATAGCAAAGTGCATTACTATAATGAACACCACTCTATATTACAGCGCTCCTGTACATAGTCGATGCTGTGTAATTGGGATGAGTTTCAGATTGTTAAAAATTCGTTGTTTCTTTTTACAAAAATGTCAGATAATTTACAGTTTGTAAATCATTTAAGGTATCTTCGACGCTAACAAAAGTGATGTCACCCGATGCCAAGTGGAATATTACGTGATGCCCATTTCCCGTGACGTCGTCCTTTCGGATACATCCGATAGGGAAAAGTGTTTTTCGGATCATCTGAAATTTCGTACCAAGGCCTGATTTTCGGATCGATGGGAAAATCGCGGACACATTTCTACAGTTTATAGACATCCATAATATGTTTAAAAAACAGCACTCGAGCCGTATAGAATTAATAACTGCATGTATAGACTGTATCATAATATATTAGAAAAAAAAGTTTTGCTGGCTGACTTTCTGGATTCCTGCCTGCCTGGCTGGCACGCACGTGCGCGAGTAATGGCGTCACTGGGCACACTTGCGTGCTGACGTCACACCCTGCTTCCCTGCACCCTGCCGTGTATCCCGCGCAAATGCGATCGAGGAGGGAGATGGAGGAGGGGAGGTTCTATTCTATTCTTGCGTATGATGGCAATATGTTCAGCAGCTAAATGCCAATGTCGAGGGCTGCTCGCCACGACTTGGGGGCTTTGTGAGAGAGTTCACGTCTTGTTGCTGTTCCTCCTGCGTTCAATGAGCGCAGACTGCAGTGGTACGTAGGTCAGGTTTCTGGCCACGATTATAACCCATAGATATATTTCAGTGGGGTCACAGCGAACTGGCTAACCACGGAACGAAGCCCCGCGCGCTATGAGATGGGAGGTGGGGGAGGGAGATAGCGGGGGGAGGAAGAGATGGAGGGGCTGGGAGAGACTTAAAAGGGCGTCAGAATGAGAGGAATGATCGAGAGCAAAACGGAAAGAGGAGAGCGAGGAGGGAACGCAACGAACAGTGGGAGGGGGGGGAGGAGTAGGGAGAGGCGAGAGAGATTGCGACGGGAAAAGGGAGAGGTGGGAACAAGGAGAGCGACTGTGGGAGGTGAGAGAGAGTTAGAGACAGGGAGAGAGACGGGGCGGGGAGGGAAGTGGGTGAAATACATGGGAGGGAGGAGAGAAATATTGCGGTGGAGAGAGGTTGAAGAGCGGACAGAGGAATAGAGAGACAGAGACAAATCGAGAACTCGACATATATTGCGATGTACAGTACAGAGAAGGCAAGAGAAAGGTGGAAACAGGTGGCTCTGTTTAAGGTTACAAGTTTTGCTGGCTGGGAGGAACGAACGGTCACGTCCAAAGGACGTGCGTTTTGCTCGTGTATAAAACAGCGCGTGTATCAATAACACGGAGATAAATATTACACCTCAAATGCAACTCAATAATTTCAGAGCAAAATTTTGACTTAAAACTTTCGTGACTGCAGGAATTCATATTATTTGTTTTTTTCGGTAAAGTCACGTAGATAAAACAAAACAAAGTCAATAAAAATAATAAAATACAAACCACAACGTTTCTTTCGCAACATAAGCGGTCGTCATCCTGATGTTTTTATTGTTTTTTTAATTATTTTTCTTCTATCTACGTCACTTTACCGAAAGAACCAAAGAGGACGAATTTCAGAGGTTTTGTCAACCCACTGCTGGAGGATTGTTTGATTGTACTTCGCCACGCTAGTCAGTGGTGGGTTAGTGGAGTTGGGGGCTCTGGAGCGGTTCAGATTCCACTCGCCACTGACGTTCCCCGTGGCCAGGAATCAAACTCAGGTGGCCTGGGTTAACAGTGACTAACACGCAATGAAAACCCGGTTCGCTGAAGGTACAAGCTTTGATGTTGTGTCGATGAGAAGGCGGTAAAAGCCATCGACGCACTGGTTAGACATCAACTACAAGTTTTGCTTTTACAGACCCTGTTTTCATGAAGATTATTTTCAAAAAAGTACCTCCCAATGCTGCTTGATCTCGTCTTATTGTAAATAATTCAATAATGTCGTTGAACAAGGATTATGTCGATGATGTTAGGTTAACGAAGAAGATCGTCAGCCGAAACGTCTAATTATCTTTACATCTTAGTGACAGAAAAAAAGATGCGTTCTATCTGTTGCAGATGGTCAATTCATGGCACGTGGGTTTATTTTAATATTTCGTTGCGTTCAATCCCAATTTCCACCGGCGATTCTCAGCGCGTGTTGACCAGAGACGTCCCAGTATCCATAGCAACGTTGGACCAACATTGGCACGTGGTTCCATCCATTGGCCCGACGCGGCCCCAACACTCCATGTTTACCGGGTTGGCTTTTGTGGCCTCGGTAACTTCAGTTGCCTGCTTGGGAGGGGGGAGGGGGAGGACAGGGTGGTTGGTGGGGGGGCTATAGAGTTGCCAACTCTGACTGAAGCTAATCCGAAATATACATTCATGTCTTTTTTCTTAAAATATCCCGTTCAAATGCCACGGTTTGCTTTCAATGGTCACCGGGTGACATCGATGCCAATTCCGGTAGAACCTCAGGGTGCAGGTCACCTCACTAAGTGGGTTCCGAACCACTGCTTCGAGCGTTGTCTTGCGGCCACAAGAGTGTGCACGCACGCGTGCACTTGGCGACGAAGACGGCGACGTGACGGCGGCAAGCGAGGGGAGCGCTGCCGAGCAGGAGGCCCCGGGGCCGGCCCAGGACCTAGATGCTGCTGGCGGGACTCTGCCGCTCGGCTGGCCTGGGAACGCGTGTTTAGTAGTGTAGTTTATAGTGTATAGTAGTGTAGTTTATAGTGTAGTGTATAGTAGTTTATAGTGTAGTGTATAGTAGTGTAGTTTATAGTGTAGTGTATAGTAGTGTATAGGAGTGTAGTTTATAGTGTAGTATATAGTAGTGTAGTTTATAGTGTAGTGTATATTAGTGTATAGTAGTTGAGTGTATTGTGTGGTGTTTAGTAGTGGAGTTTATAGTGTATAGTAGTGGAGTTTATAGTGTAGTGTATAGTAGTGTAGTTTATAGTGTAGTGTATAGTAGTGGAGTGTATAGTGTAGTGTATAGTAGTGTAGTGGAAAGTGTATCGTCGTGTATAGTGTAGTGTATAGTGTAGTGTATAGTAGTGTATAGTAGTGGAGTGTATAGTGTAGTGTATAGTAGTGGAGTGTATAGTGTAGTGTATAATAGTTTAGAGTGTAGTGTATAGTGTAGTGTAGTGTATAGCAGAGGTGTGGACTCGAGTCATGTGACTTGGACTCGAGTCAGACTCGAGTCATGAATTTGATGACTTGCGACTCGACTTGGACTTGCATAACAATGACTTTGTCCCACCTATGAGATGTGGACTCGAGTCATGTGACTTGGACTCGAGTCAGACTCGAGTCATGAATTTGATGACTTGCGACTCGACTTGGACTTGCATAACAATGACTTTGTCCCACCTCTGGTGTATAGTGTAGTATATAGTGTGGTGTATAGTGTAGTCGTGCTGAAGTCTGTGGCCAGGGGACAGGGAGCTTTTGTACCGCCACGACTCAACACGCCGCCGCTGCCGCATCTCTCAGCAGGACGAGCGGACTGGGAAACGAACCAAGTCGAAGCGAGCAGCGAGCACACGAGATGAATGGAAACGGATTCACGTTGATCGGTGGCTGCTGCTGCTGCCTTGAGGCTAATTGGAAGCGCTGCGGATGGCTTTGGGCGGGGGCGGCGGGTGGCAGTGGGAAGCGACTTTGTCTGCGGCAACTCAAATCGACGGTCGTGTTGAGATAATGCGAGAGCTGAATTACCGAGCGAGGACTTCTGAACTCGCCAAACTACACGAGACGGGGACGCGTTATACGGCTACTTACAGGAATGCAAATTTCGGAACAGTATACACATTACAGTATACAGTATATACACACACCATAACAACGTTGTCTGCACGTGCGATCATTGCTACAGTTGTACTCGAATGTTCATATAAACGATGGCGACTATGGTGATGATGATAACCCTAATTAATAGTATGTCTGTACGCACGTAAAACATATTGATGAGGATAATGAAATATCATTACGTTCATCAAGTCGTCACGGAATCATTGTAATTTCACTTAGAAATTGCGATTATTTTAATGGTGAATTATTACTTGAAACACGTGTATAATTTACCTATCACAAACGATGATGTGAGAATGGCGATCATCATTAAACACAATCGTCACCGCCGTTTATAACAAACAAAAAAACCCCGAATACATGAGCAATGCCCCACTCGCTGTAGCCACGTGCAAGTGGAGACACTGCAGATACAACAACATTAATGCGACGTCCGGCACCATAGCCGCTCCTCGCCATCATCATCATCATCACCACCGTTTATATAAAGTAACATTAACAGTCCGTCACTTCTCGTACCGTCTGTGTATACATTCAATATACACGATGCTTCAGTGCGAACTTCCATCATCCTCATCACCCTTCTCCTCCACCACCTCCATCATCATCATCATCAGCGCTCATCCCTGCCGCTCCCGGATCCCCCGTGACGCCCCATCACAGCGGCACACTTCGCGGTCCGTCCCTCGCTCGCCAGGGGCTCTGCGGGCGATCCCGGGGTGTTGCAGTTACTGTTCTCCGTGTCGCTCTCACTGCTCTTCCTGCCTCCTCCCCCTCCTCCTCCGGCTCCTCCTCCTCCCGTGGCGCTGTGCGTCTTCACGTGCTTGCTCAGGTGGTCGCTGCGCATGAACCTCTTGTGGCACACGGGGCACGCGAAGCGCTTCTCGCCCGTGTGCGTGCGAAGGTGCCGCTGCAGCTCGTCCGAGCGCGTGAAGCGCTTCCCGCAGAAGAGCCAGTTGCACACGAAGGGCCGCTCGCCCGTGTGCCAGCGCAGGTGCGCCTTGAGGTGCGACGTCTTGCCGTACACCTTGCCGCAGCCCGGGATGTGGCAGTTGTGGAGGCCCTTGCGGCGCAGGCTGGCGCCCGCCGGCCCCAGGCGCTCCGCCTCCTGGCAGTTGGGGCAGTCGCAGGTGGCGCGACCGGCGAAGCGGCGACTCGAGCCGCGGGACGACGACGAGTGCGACGAGTGCGAGGCGGAGGACGACGACGACGAGGAGGAGGAGGGGTGGTGCGACGAGGGACCGGCGCCCGCCAGCCCCCCCGCGCCGTGCGCCATGAGCGACGCGGCCATGGCCGAGGAGGGCTCCGCGTACGGAGGCAGCTGCATGGCCTTGAACCCGTCCTGCGTCTGCGCCAGGAGGTGCTGCCCGGCTGACAGCAGGTGCGGGGACGCCGTCGCCCCGAACGCGGACGGGCCGAGCGAGAAGTCGCTCGCGTAGCCGTTGAGCGGCATGTTGTGGGACACCTCGAGCCAACCTCCCGGCGCGCCGGGGTGCACGTCCCACCAGCACGCCGACGCGCCGCCCGCGCCTCCTCCTCCACCTCCTCCTCCTCCGCCCCCTCCTCCTCCTCCGGCCGCCGCCGCGGCCGCAGCGGCGGCCGCTGCAGCAGCGGCCGCCGCCGCGGCCGCTCCGCCCCCGGCGGCTCCGCCACCGCCGCCTCCTCCGCCCGCGGCAGCGGCCGCGGCGGCCGCGGCCACCACCACCTCGCTGGCGATGGCGGCCGCGTGGTGGTGGTGATGGTGGTGATGGTGGTGGTGAGGGTGGTGGTGGTGGGGGTGGTGCGGGCCGTGGTGGCCCGGCTTGAACCACGACTCGTAGGGGTGCGCGTGCATGCGCGGGTACATGCTCGGGAGACTCTCGGGCACTTTGGAGACGAACGCGGACTGCGGTGGCGGCTCGTTCGCCGACGAGGAGGACGACGACGAAGACGACGACGAGGAGGAGGACGCGGAGGACGCGGAGGAGGTGGACGCGGACGAGGTGCAGGGCGCGTGGAAGAGCGAGTAGTCCCCGTGGGAAGACGAGGAGGAGGAGGAGCCGGGGTTGGCGAGCGAGAACGCGCTGAGCTGCGTGTACGCGTACGGGTCGTTGCCACCGCCGCCCCCGCTGCTGCTGCCCACGCCGTTACTGCTGCCGCTGCTGCTGCCGTGGCAGCTGCCACCGCTGCTGCTGTGGCAGCTGACGGTGCCGCTGCTGCTGCTGCCGCCGCCGCTGCTCAGCATCATGCCCCGAGCGAGCCCCCCGCACGCGTTGGCCGAGGAGGCGGCGAATGCCGGCGGCCGTCGCCAGGGGTGGAAGCCGGCCCTGGCGACGAGCGGGGAGGAGCAGTGGTCGGCCAGGGCCGTGGGTCTCGCCGAGGCCCCGCCGATCTTGTTGCACGTGGCGGCCAGCATGGCCAGAGGTGTGGAGCCAAAGCGAGGCTCGTCCTGAGAAGAGCGGCAGGGGGGAGAGACGGGGGTGGAGGGAGATGAGTGGGTGGCTGGGTGGGTGGGCGGAGTGCGTGAAGGGAGTATTCGTTGTCGTTGCGATCGTTTGTCGTTACGAGTATTGAATCGCGAGTTTTGTCGAGGTTATTCTTGTGATTATTATAATAATCGTCGTACTAGTCATTGTTATCCTTTACGAATGTCATGGGATGCTATGAGCATGATTGACGCTATATAAAACGAAAGTATTATTTGTACGATCTTAAGTATTAAAAAAACGATTATAAACGGATCGTCGTCATCATGGTGAGATGTTAAAAGTATAAAAATTACTACGTTATCAAGTTGTCTTGATCATCGTTAATTTAGAATTAATGAAAGCAAAGATGATGCAATCGTAATCATCATCATTGTTTTCATCGTAATCAAGAACATTAAACTATCACACATGTTCATACGCATTAAATCATTCCTATAAGAATGCATCTGCAATCATATACATAACATTTATAGACTCATAGTCGTCGTAACTATGAGCATGAGTATACTAAACAATCAAGTCATCATTCATCTAAAAACTATCATCACGTGTCTACAAAAGTGTAACATAACTAACGTGCTATCATCATGCGAATGCAAATCACAGATCGTCGTATTTCTTCTGTTCAACTTCTCTCGGCGATTTATAGCAATTGCATCAAGTTATTAGTACATCATCATTGTCAGTATCATCTCCAATAAAGATTGTATTCGCGTTAACGTCTTATAACCATAGCAACGGCTGTCGTTTTAAAATCACTGCCTGATTAAAAACACGATCCTCATTCATGGTGATGCTATGAACGCCGTCATCGTCATCATCATCAGCAGCAGCGTTCAGACCCACTTGCTCGATTTCCGCGGCGTTCGAGACGTTGCTACGTTTATTTCTATCCGTCCAATTTCTGGCGAAAACGCAAAAAAACTACAAAACGAAACACATTTATTACATTTTACCAGGTAAGGCCCACTCAGCTATGAAGCTCCTTTTCAGAAGCGATCTGGCCACAAATGACAGCTCAACGAAGTGGCTTATGGACATTTTTAGCAGCCCAATACTCAAAGCGCACGTTGTTTCTAAATGTTCAGGGGAAAACCGAAGGACCCGGGGAAAAATCCACGCGACCACGGGGAGAACATGCACACTTCGAATATACAGCAGCAGGCGTCATGGTCGGGTTGGAACCCACGACCTCCTGTAGACCAGGCGAGGTAGTTAACATCTCATGGCTACCGTGACGCTCACGGTCTACCAACAATGCCCCTAAAATCGCAGATGCGATGCTGTCAACGTCGGCGCGTGCATCTTTCGCTCGGTGCGTAACCCGACCGAAGACCAATCAACGTCTGTGCACATTAATAATACGGAATTATATTTTTTGTAAGAAACTAATTTTATATTTTTTGCAATAAAAAAAATTTGATTCAACTGATGCTATTTCTATGCGTATACTCAGACATGTGTGTGTGCCACCTTTCAGAGTTCTCGCCCTTCTACACCACGTGATTCCCATCCGTCACTCAGTGTCGATGGTCGATATGTATTACACGTTCCACACAGACACTTAGCAACTCATACAGATTGCTCGTGTTGGGGGGGGGGTGGAGACGGTGATTGATGGAAAGACGATGGGTGTAGATACCATCGTGTAATGTACAATGCGTTATCAATCCACTGCTGGATGAAAGCCTCTTGCACGCCGTGTCGGTCCTGGGGGTTGTGTTTGACCATACTTCGCCACGCTGGCGAGTACGAGATTGTGAATATTTGGGGAGGGAGGCGTGAACTGAACCAGATGCGATTCGCCACTGACGATAGCCGTGGACGCGAATTAATCCCAGGTCCGCCGTGATCTCAGCGCCTCGCGACGCTAACCACTGCGCCACCGCTCCAACCCTCCGCGCCGCTCTTGCGCGTTAGCGACGCTAATTGGTGTTTGCGTGCAAACATCTGCGTGCCAATTATTGTCGTATTATTGTGATTGTCTTTGCGACACTTTGGCAAAGGCTCCTCCTCTGTCTCGGGCCGGTGGGGACCATTTCGCTGTGACGAGAGCCCCCGGTAGCCCCCCCACCCCCCCCCCACCATTGTCTCGCCTAATTGAGCAATAACAGAATCATCAAGGCGCGCTCCACATCTGGCCACGGCGGTGGCGCTCACCCTGAGACCCCCCCCCCGTCCCACCATAGCGCCGAGCGCGCAATATTCCCCGGAGCGTTAAACGTCAAAATTGTTTAGCCCCCCCCCCCTGCCCCCCCCCCCATTTTAAACAAGGATTATTACTTCTCGTGAATTAGGGGGAATCATTTCTCACGTCGTATTTTGCGAGTCGTTGTGTGTCGATTGGAGTGGGTGGCACGCGGAAGAGATCACGCTTTAATGCGTGCAGCGACATGTGTACAATACTGGATGTGGTGTGCCGGAGGAGGAAATATATCGTCCCGGGTATTCGACCCGGACAGATCCGATTTGTATTAAACCCTGGGAACTTGTCATCATCGCAAGCTCGATGCACGTGTTTATTTTAAAAGGCGCATACGAACAAATGTTATCCGTAATTACCTCCCTACCTCTATGGACCTCTGCGTGTTGTGAAGAAGAACCATTGCCCGAAACGTCGCCTATTCAGGTAGTGTTATTGACGAATGTAAGATTGTAGTTTTTTAAATCAGTAGACCATATATATAATGTGTTTTATATGCACAATACTCACGGCACACATATATACATACAGTACAATACCGGAGTCGAGTCCGAACTTTGGAAACCTTGCTCCAAGCCTCTTTGTTGACAATCGAGGCACTTTTTTTTTATTAAAATATTTCACTTGGAAAAATCCCTTGAGATGAAACAATCTCGCTCGTGAGAGTATCCATCCCGGGCTGGAAACCAACACACACGTGGCAACGACGTAGAGACAAATACGCGTATCACCCGTGTAGCCTTAACAGACTGTTGGGGCAAGTGCTGTTAGCGAGTAGCGCCTATGAAGGCCGGCACGGCACACGAGGGGGTCGATGGCCAACACCACGCCCGGTCGCCTTTGTCTCCCTAAGTAGCGATCTTTATACAGCGCACCAGGTACTCATTTAAGTCTGAGTCGACCTAGGGGAAGCCCAGGACCGGTTTAAATAATCGTCACTGGTGTTAGCCGTGAGCGGGAATCGAACTCACACACACACACACCAGTCAGTGGACAGCGTGTCGCAGACGTCAGTGGCACTGCCCCAGAAACACCAGGTGCAATAGGCGACGTTGCGGGCCCTCCGCTATAGCAACCCTCTGCCATGAAGAAGGGTCGTTGGCAGAAACGTTGCCTATGTTGCGGTGTTGTGTGCTTGTGCGCCACTGCCGACGTATTAGAACAAAAGGTATATTGAATAAGTGCTCGAGATACAACACGCGTTACAACACGCGTTACAACACGCGTTACAACACGCGTTACAACACGCGTTACAGCACGCGTTACAACACGCGTTACCACACGCGTTACAACACGCGTTACCACACGCGTTACCACACGCGTTACAACACGCGTTACAACATGCGTTACAGCACGCGTTACAACACGCGTTACAACACGCGTTACAACACGCGTTACAGCACGCGTTACAACGCGCGCTACAACGCGCGTTACAACACGCGTTACAACACGCGTTACCACACGCGTTACAACACGCGTTACAACATGCGTTACAGCACGCGTTACAACACGCGTTACAACGCGCGTTACAACACGCGTTACAGCACGCGTTACACCACGCGTTACAACACGCGTTACAACACGCGTTATAACACGCGTTACACCACGCGTTACAACACGCGTTACAACACGCGTTACAACACGCGTTACAACACGCGTTACAACACGCGTTACAGCACGCGTTACAACACGCGTTACAACACGCGTTACAACACGCGTTACACCACGCGTTACAACACGCGTTACAACACGCGTTACAACTCGCGTTACAACACGCGTTACAGCACGCGTTACAACACGCGTTACAACGCGCGTTACAACACGCGTTCCACACACAACACGCATCGTATACAGCACAACGCCCCTGTATATGATGTATTATTCTTCTTCTGTCTGCGTGTGGCTGTGTCGTGAGCGCTCCGCACCTCACGGCTACTCGACTCCCGACTCCCGCGCCACTTCGCCAGAAGCCAACAGCGAACCTAGAATGGATGGACCTTCCCCCGCCGTGGGAATATGGAATTTGCCAAACTGTTTCGGGACAAGTCAGAGAGAAGCGAGGCACGTGATGGCAAAACGCGAATTCGACTTGTCTGTGCGTAAACAAACAAAGGCAAAGATCCCCCGTGTAGCCTTCAATCGACTGTTGGGGCAAGTGCCGTTAGCGAGTAGCACCTACGAAGGCCGACACGGCACACACGGGAGGGTGGGTGGGCAGCACCACGCCCCGACACCTTTGTCTCCCTTGTTCCCAGGACCCGTTCAGGTAATCGTCACTGGTGTTGACCGCGAGCGGGAATCGCACGGCGCGCTAACCGCTGCGCCACCGCTCCCCACAGACACACACACACTGGGATCCTTGGATGGAATACGCATTATACATTAGAATGATCATTGGTGTGCGCATATTGACGTACTTTACAGTTTCCACGGTAGCGAGATATGGCCGGTTTCTATCGGCTTTAGCGTCACACTCTACGGGAAGCTAATGATGGTGGTAATGGTGATGATGATGGTGGTGATGTTGATGATGGTGGTGATGATGATGGTGATGATGATGGTGATGATGGTGATGATGATGGTGGTGGTGATGGTGGTGGTGATGATGATGGTGGTGATGGTGATGATGGTGGTGATGGTGGTGGTGGTGATGGTGATTGTGGTGATGGTTATGATTATGGTGGTGATGGTGATGATGATGGTGGTGATGGTGGTGATGATGGTGGTGATGGTGGTGATGATGATGGTGGTGATGATGATGTTGGTGGTGATGATGATGGTGGTGGTGATGATGATGATGATGGTGGTGATGATGATGATGGTGATGATGGTGGTGATGGTGGTGATGATGATGATGATGATGGTGGTAATGGTGGTGATGGTGATGGTGGTGATGATGATGGTGGTGATGGTGGTGATGATGATGGTGATGATGATGGTGATGATGGTGGTGATGATGATGGTGGTGATGGTGGTGATGGTGGTGATGGTGGTGGTGGAGTCTCGTCTGCTTGTGAGTGTTCACCACGAGACGTAACCTGGTGTAGAACTGGAGGCTAACCCTGTCCCGTGAGCAACACCGATCTCGACAACAGTCTCCACGTCTTCACAACGGAGACCGTTGTTGTTGTTGTTGCATGCGTCTGGGATGTTGTTGTTGTTGCTGTTGTATGCGTCTGGGATGTTGTTGTTGTTGCGTGTGGATGGGATGTTGTTGTTGTTGCTGTTGTATGCGTCTGGGATGTTGTTGTTGTTGCATGCAGCTGGAATATTGTTGTTGTTGTTGCTGCATGCGGATGGAATGTTGTTGTTGTTGCATGCGGCTGGGATGTTGTTGTTGTTGTTGCATGTGGATGGGATGTTGTTGTTGTTGCATGCAGCTGGGATGTTGTTGTTGTTGCATGCGGCTGGGATGCTGCTCGTGCTACACGCATCGACTCGACCGTATTTGGGCCGAATTTCAGATGTAAAACCCTTCGCTAACATCTTTAGAATTGTACGCCAGTAACACAGTCAGGCGCGGTCGTCTGTGCGCATTCGACAACACATATAGGTAGTGCGTGGGGTCGGTGTTCGTTGAGCGGGGCCTGACACTGCTGATGAGGCCCAGGAGGCGCGAAACCGAATTATTATGTTTTGTTGTTTACTTGAAGATTCGGAAGAGAAAACACCCAGAAGGGAAAGACGAACCACGTCTCCAGCAGAACATCGGTGGGTTGAAGACTGCACGGACTGCAATGGCTCGCACGCTGGAGCCTCAACACAGCGGTTGCCGGTTCGATCTCCCTGGGCGGCAGTCGAAGCAATGGGTCACCTCGTAATGGAGGTTGCATGCGGTGGGGTAAATTGTGGGTATCCCCCCCCCCCCACCTCTTCCAAGAACTGTTTGTTGTGTGTTTAGTTTGTTGTCCTTCCCCCGCACTTCCGATTAGCTACGCACCATGCGAAAGAATTTCAACAAACAAACAGACATACAAGACGTCTGGCCAACGTAGAAGAGGAGGCCAAAGATCCTCTCGAGAGGGACTCTCTGTAGTTCACTCTCGTAGAGGCCTTTCTGGCAGCAGTGGCGCGAGGAGGTAATTGCAGGGCTGCGCCTGTACCTCCACGCTTTGTTTTATAATGAACATAGCGCACGGGAGTTGTGATGCGTGAGTCTGAACATTTATTACCGCGCACCATTGTGAGTCCAGTCAAATCGGGAACGCGTCGCGCTGATCACGCGCAGCGCACGCTCAACAACAACGACAACGACAACAAGGACGACGCCACTGCTCTGGGTCTGTTGCAAATCTGGCTCAGGCTCGAGGACGGATCCCGAACATCTGACGCCGGTCACTGGGGTCCACGTCTTGGGGGCCGGAGACTCGGGCCAAGCCGCGCTGGCCGCGTCGCGGCACAAGGTGCGGGTCCTGCAGCAGCAGCAGCAGCACCTGCAGCAGCAGCAGCACCTACAGCAGCAGCACCTGCAGCACCTGCAGCAGCACCTGCAGCAGCAGCAGCAGCACCAGCAGCAGCACCTGCAGCAGCAGCACCAGCAGCAGCAGCACCTGCAGCAGCAGCAGCACCTGCAGCAGCAGCACCAGCAGCAGCAGCACCTGCAGCAGCAGCAGCACCTACAGCAGCAGCACCTGCAGCACCTGCAGCAGCACCTGCAGCAGCAGCACCTGCAGCAGCAGCAGCACCTTCAGCAGCAGCAGCACCTGCAGCAGCAGCACCTGCAGCAGCAGCAGCACCTGCAGCAGCAGCAGCACCTGCAGCAGCAGCAGCAGCAGCACCTGCAGCAGCAGCAGCACCTGCAGCAGCAGCAGCACCAGCAGCAGCAGCAGCACCTGCAGCAGCAGCAGCACCTGCAGCAGCAGCAGCAGCACCTGCAGCAGCAGCACCTGCAGCAGCAGCAGCAGCAGCACCTGCAGCAGCAGCAGCAGCAGCAGCACCTGCAGCAGCAGCACCTGCAGCAGCAGCAGCACCTACAGCAGCAGCACCTACAGCAGCAGCACCTACAGCAGCAGCACCTACAGCAGCAGCACCTACAGCAGCAGCACCTACAGCAGCAGCACCTACAGCAGCAGCACCTACAGCAGCAGCACCTACAGCAGCAGCACCTACAGCAGCAGCACCTACAGCAGCAGCACCTACAGCAGCACCTGCAGCAGCTGCAGCACCTACTGGAGCAGCACCTACAGCACCTGTAGGAGCAGCAGCAGAGTAAACTGCTGATTGTAGCCGGCGCCGGCGAGACCGGACGGAGCGGTTCGACGCCGTCTCTCCTCGTGCGCGTTCCACTTTGCGCCGATGGATTTCCCGGCGCCTTTCATGAGCGGGGGGCGGGAGGGGGCGTCGGGGTCTCTGGGGCCGCTGTGTTGTGTGTTTGTTTGTTTGTGGTTTTGTGTGTTTGTGTTTTACAAACACAACGAACGCAACGCGGCGTCAGCGGAGGAGGAGATGAGAGGAGCGGCGGCGCTCTTCCCCACCCACGCGGGGTCTTTATCCCGCAATGCCCGCGCCAGCGGTTCACCCTCCCCACGACACCACGGCGCGATTACCTGCAGCGTCTCTATGCCGCGTGCACTCTGACGGAAGTCGTCTGCCGCGTGCCGCGCGCGCGTGTGGGGAGCGGTCGTGCGGAGCGGGGAGCGGCGCTGCGCTACCAACTTGACGACCGGCGTTCGATTCCCGCTCACGGCCAGGACCAGTGACGATTATCTGAGCCCGGCATGGGCCTCCCTTTGGTTGACTTAGCCTCAAGTGAGTACCTGGTGAGGTGTGTAAGCATCGCTACTGGGGATACAAAGGCGGTCGGGCGTGGTGCTGTACACTCACACTCTCGTGTACCGTTCCCGCCTTCATAGGTGCTCGCTAACAGCACTTGCCCCAACAGTCCGTTAAAGGCTATACGGGGGATCTTAGTCTTTGTTTTGTGTGCGCGCGTGTACGTGTGTGTGTACGTGTGTGTGTTAGTGTGTACGTGTGTGTAAGTGTATACGTGTGTGCGTGTGTGTGTAAGTGTGTACGTGTGTGTGTATGTGCAAGTGTATACGTGTGTGCGTGTGTGTGTGTAGGTGTGCGCGCGTGTATGCACGCTGCAGGTGGCGTTTATATCTAAATGTGAATGTCTTAGTTAAGAACAAACAAAACAAAAAAAACATCGCGAGCGTTGAAAGCCTCCCCGTGTCCTCGTGTGACGGACAGGGGACGGTGTGAGGAGCGGACGTCGGGCTGAGTGAGAGGTTGGGGTAATTGTGCGACGCGTCGCTTTTTAAAATGACAATCGCGCTTGACACGCGGAGCACGAGCCCCGGGATGTGCGGCCAGGGACGGCGACTCGAGGGAGAGACGTTGAGACGCAGAACAAAGACAAAGGCGCCCCGTGTAGCCTTCGCAGACTGTTGGGGCAAGCGCTGTTAGCGAGTAGCAACCTGTGAAGGTCGGTAAAGGGACACGAGAAGGGGTGTTTGGCCAGAACCACGCACGGCCGCCTTTGTCTCCCGAGTGGCGATGTTTTACAAACTACACCCGGTACTCATTTGAGGCTGAGTCTACCTAGGGGAGACCCAGGATCGGTCCAGATAATCGTCACCCGTGTTGGCCGTGAGCGGGAATCGAACTCAGGGGCGTTAACCGCTACGCCACCGCTACCTACAACAACACAAAGACAAATATCCCCGTGTAGCCTTAACAGACTGTTGGGGCAAGTGCTGTTAGCGATCACCTATGAAAGCCAGAGCGGCACACGAGGGGGTGGGTGGCCAGCACCACGCCCGGCCGCCTTTGTCTCCCTAGTGGCGATGCTCACACATCGCACCAGGTACTAATTTGAGGCTGAGTCGACGTAGGGGAGGCCCAGGACCGGTTCAGATAATCGTCACTGTGGTGTCGGCCGTGAGCGGGAATCGAACTCGGGTCGCCAGGTTCGTAGCGCAGCGCGCTGACATCGACAAACACACAGATACACAAACACAGAACACACATACGGACGTATACACAGTTGTACATACAAACACCTAGACAAAGATACATGCATATACATAAAGAAAAACACACACATACACACACACATACTCGATACATACTACAAACACACATACACACACACATACTCGATACATACTACAAACACACATACATACACACATACTCGATACATTCTACAAACATACACACACGCGGACCGGTATACTCTGACAAAATACAAATGCACCTTATGGCGGTACCCCGGCTCTCGCATCATGTCCGTGATGCAGTCACCGTCTGTTGATGGTCGAGATGCGGCAATGGACTCGTCTCGACGAGCTGTACAGATGCACCACCACTACGGTGCGTACCGCGAGCGTTCAGAGTTTCGGCGCAATCATCCTCTCTGCGTATCGACATCGCGGAGTGTGGCACCGATGTCGGATTGATTGGTACCCCAGTCGCGGAGTTGAGTACAGCCCTGGAAATAATCGCGTCCCAGAAATAACAAATTGAATTGCCTCGGTCATTTTGTATTATTTGCTACCGCCATAAGGATCACTTATAGAAGTTCCCCCGATAAACGTAGAGACTGCTGGGGCAAGTGCTGCTAGCGAATACCTATTAAGGCCACGGTGCACCAGGGGATGGGTGGCCTGCACCACTCACGGCCGCCTTTGTCTTCCCAGTGCTGATGTCCACACACGTATTCACGCAAGCGCATTTTCTAAACATAGTCGCCATAGCCCAAACACGCATATAAGTACACGCATAGTGCGTTTGTATTTAGAGTACACACACATATATATGCATTCGTTTGTATATGTATATATATGTAGAAACACACAACTAAGACAAAGATCCCCCGTAATACTGTATACATGCACATTAGTTTGGAACGATATATGCATATATTAGCGTTGGGTATGCGCTATAAAAACAATGACAAGTTGTACATTACTTATCTCAAACTTACAAATTATATTGATGGGAGAGTATACAACGTTGAGTTTTTGCATGCGCTTTATGCACCGCAGAATCGTTCTTACCCGCACCAATTGGTCATCTGTGAAAAAGAGCTTTACAGTACATCGGATTTATCCAATATAAAGAGTCTGCATTCATGAAACTATTTCCTGTATATTCGTGCATATCTATGATGTGGTCGCGTACACTACACTGAATTTGCGTCACCTATAAACCAACACACTTGTTTTGAACCAGGTAAGGCCCACTGAGCTATATCTATCAGTGTAGCTATTTTTCAGAAGCGACCCGGCTGCCACAAATGATAGCTCAACGAAGTGGCGGGTCGCGTGGGCATTTATCGCGGCCAAAAACTCCAAACGCGTGGATGTTGATTCTAAAATGTGGAGGGTAAGAAAAGCGGTGTGCGTGCACAATGCGCGCTACTACTACACGTGTGTGGGAAGTGCGATGCCTTGGTGAATGGCATGGTGCTGCTGTTCATTATTACACATATATGAAGACACGCATGGGAACACGTGTCGCATGTTACAGACTTCTTGGAGGCACGTCAAACGTCGCCTTATTTTCCGAGCGGGACTTTCCGCGGATGACTTCGACAAGTTCAGATTGGTACAGCAGTCAGTCTGCCTGTGTGTCGCCTGTTGCCCGTCTGCCTCTTTGTATGTTTTGTCTTTCTGCATGTGATTCTCAATCGTCTGTTTATGTGCATGGCTGTATGTCTATATTTAAATATATACATATGACTGTCTGTCCGCGCGCGTGTGTGTCCTTAAAGCGACTCTCCGTCCGTGCATGTGTCTGTCGGGCTACCTGTCCGTGTTAATGTTGCTCCGTCTGTCTCTCAGCGTTCACACATTCACACCACTCTGCCTGCCTGTGTGCGCATCTGTCTGTCTTTCTCTTTGCATCGTAAGTCTTGTCTATACGTACATGTATATCCGTCAATGTGTCTGTCTCAATGGATAAGTGTCGTGCCCTGTTCGTTTGCGCGTCTTTCCAAACGTCCGCCTGTACGCCTGTCTGTATGCCCGTCTGCCAGTTCGTTTTTGCCCGTCGATTCTGCGTGTGTGCGTGTCTATATGTGTCAAGGAACACGCTCCGACTTCGTGAACATCTCCCCGCTGAGACTGACGCCAGCAGCCACCCGGGCTCTCGGGCTGAACGAGTAATCGATTTCAAATCGAAATCGCAATTTGAAACAATGCGATTAGCAAATCGCAAAGGCTGCGATTTGAAAAGTCCTATTACTTTATTATTGGAATTTTTTAGATTTTTATTATTATTACTTTATTTTTTTTACTTAACAATTCTTCTATGTTTCATTGTTCTATTTAATTTTTTTATAAATACATGTTGGAAGCAATTCATATATTTTAAGTTCTCATCCTTGCATTATAATATATAGAGCAGTCCATATTTTGATGGTATCATGTGGTAATCCCCCATCACATGTTTTAAATATATTACACAGAGAATATTGAACTGAAGCTTGACTTTAAATAATGTAATCGCAAATCAAATCTAAATATCTGTCACAAAATTCTCAATTAGATATTTTCCCCAAATCTTTCATCCCTACTCGGCTCCAACGGGCTCTGAGCAAATGCAACACAACGCGTGTGTTTGTGATGCTGCGTTGGCAGCGGTGCACAATAAAGCAAGACTAAGACCCCACCCCCATATAGCCTTAGCATAAATACAAATGTCAACACACACACATACAAAGATAGGGCCCTAGGCCGAAACGTCGCCTATTCTTTATTGCTTTCCATTTTAAGGCAGTGTCATTGGCGTCTGTACGTCGCACACTTCACAAGAGAGCTTCGTGTTTTTTTCCCTGTGTGAAACAAGACCGAGTCTGCTGATGAGCCCCCAGAAGGTCAAAGTGAGAGCTGTCTTGCTTAAACTTGCGCTGCCAGGGTTAACACTAGACTGAATGGCGGCTAGGTCGATCGACTGAAAGGTATTTTATTTGTATACAGAGATACAACACTGGAGGTGGCTCGTTGACTCCACGCGAGACGAGGTCACTTCACTCTTGACAACGGAGTGTACGAAACTCTGTCGGCTCAATCTCTTCTGCTGCCCCGGAGTTTGGAGTTCTCCCCAGACACCCGCGTGCTGTTGACTTCACGCAGCGATTGCATTCCAGACTCAACGCTGCATTGTGTTACACTCGCACAGATTCACAAGGAGAGCCATAGACGCACACATAGCCCGATGCCTTCAACGCATCTTTGTCGCTATTAAATAACTGCGCCCCGCGGTTCATGTACAACGACTTGAGATGCGGTCACGTGGATACGCAGCGGGGTAAATCCACATCGTATTGCAATTATATAGGCAAAGAGAAGCACACTTCTAAACTGAACTATTTCTGTTTTATTATCAGGAAAGGTCCACTGAGCTATTTCGCTTTTTGTCAGAAGCAACCTCAGCACAAATGATAGCTCAACGAAGTGGCTTCGCACACGGGACATGAGTAGCAGCCAAATATTCTAAACGTGGGATGTTGATTCTAAATGTGGAGGGAAAAACCGGAGGACCCGGAAAAAATCCACGCGATCACGGGGAGCGAGACACGCAAACTCCAAATATACCGAAGGTGTTAGGGTCGGGATCGAGCCCACGACCTCCTGCATACCAGGCGAGGTAGTTAACATCTCCTAGCCACCACAGTTGAGCGATGCAGCTGCGTTAGCAGTGGTGCAACGAACACAATTAACAAATCCCAACTCAACACATTCGTCAATGACACCGTGTGACCTGAAACAGAAAAATACATACGGAAATGTGCGTGTTCGCGTGTGTGTTTACGTGTGTGTGTGTTTACGTGTGTGTGTGTGTTTACGTGTGTGTGTGTGTTTACGTGTGTGTGTGTGTTTACGTGTGTGTGTGTTTACATGTGTGTGTGTGTTTACGTGTGTGTGTGTGTTTACGTGTGTGTGTGTGTTTACGTGTGTGTGTGTGTTTACGTGTGTGTGTGTGTTTACGTGTGTGTGTGTGTTTACGTGTGTGTGTGTGTTTACGTGTGTGTGTGTGTTTACGTGTGTGTGTGTGTTTACGTGTGTGTTTACGTGTGTGTGTGTGTTTACGTGTGTGTGTGTGTTTACGTGTGTGTGTGTGTTTACGTGTGTGTGTGTGTTTACGTGTGTGTGTGTGTTTACGTGTGTGTGTGTGTTTACGTGTGTGTGTGTGTTTACGTGTGTGTGTGTGTTTACGTGTGTGTGTGTGTTTACGTGTGTGTGTGTGTTTACGTGTGTGTGTGTTTACGTGTGTGTGTGTGTTTACGTGTGTGTGTGTGTTTACGTGTGTGTGTGTTTACGTGTGTGTGTGTTTACGTGTGTGTGTGTGTTTACGTGTGTGTGTGTTTACGTGTGTGTGTGTGTTTACGTGTGTGTGTGTGTTTACGTGTGTGTGTGTGTTTACGTGTGTGTGTGTGTTTACGTGCGTGTGTGTGTTTACGTGTGTGTGTGTGTTTACGTGTGTGTGTGTGTTTACATGTGTGTGTGTGTTTACATGTGTGTGTGTGTTTACGTGTGTGTGTGTGTGTGTGTTTACGTGTGTGTGTGTGTTTACGTGTGTGTGTGTGTTTACGTGTGTGTGTGTGTTTACGTGTGTGTGTGTGTTTACGTGTGTGTGTGTGTTTACGTGTGTGTGTGTGTTTACGTGTGTGTGTGTGTGTTTACGTGTGTGTGTGTGTTTACGTGTGTGTGTGTGTTTACGTGTGTGTGTGTGTTTACGTGTGTGTGTGTGTTTACGTGTGTGTGTGTGTGTTTACGTGTGTGTGTGTGTTTACGTGTGTGTGTGTGTTTACGTGTGTGTGTGTGTTTACGTGTGTGTGTGTGTTTACGTGTGTGTGTGTGTTTACGTGTGTGTGTGTGTTTACGTGTGTGTGTGTGTGTTTACGTGTGTGTGTGTGTTTACGTGTGTGTGTGTTTACGTGTGTGTGTGTGTGTTTACGTGTGTGTGTGTGTGTTTACGTGTGTGTGTGTGTTTACGTGTGTGTATGTGTTTACGTGTGTGTGTGTTTACGTGTGTGTGTGTGTGTTTACGTGTGTGTGTGTGTTTACGTGTGTGTGTGTTTACGTGTGTGTGTGTGTTTACGTGTGTGTGTGTTTACGTGTGTGTGTGTGTGTTTACGTGTGTGTGTGTGTGTTTACGTGTGTGTGTGTGTGTTTACGTGTGTGTGTGTTTACTTGCAGGGGGCGGTGGTGTAGCGGTTAGCGCGCCGCGCTACGAACCCGGCGTGCCGAGTTCGATTCCCGCTCACGGCCAACAGCAGTGACGATTATCCGAACCGGTCCTGGGCCTCCGCTAGGTCGACTCAACCTCAAATGAGTACCTGGGGCTGCGTGTATTAAACTCAGTACAAGTGAGACAAACGTGGAAAGGCGTGGTGCTGGCCCACCCACGCACCCCCACCCCTTTCGTGAGCCGGGCCGGCCTTCGTAGGTGCTCGCTAGCAACACTTGCCCCAGCAGTCTGTTAAGGCTATACGGGGGGTCTTTGTCTTTGTTGCGTGTGTGTTTACGTGTTTACGTGTGGATGTGTGGATGTGTTTAACCGGCGTTCATTCATTGCAGCCCGAACGGCCGGGAAACGCCGTTCCGGGAATTATGTTTGGCTGCTCCACATCCATCTTTGTTACTTTATTTTGTCATCAAAATTTGGGTAAACCTACCGTTCGGAGGATTATATTGATGAAGGGTAAAACAGTAATACGGCTTTATAACGGATGGGCGTATGTTGTACTCCAGTGGTAGTGCCGTACGCTGACATTCCTTACACATTCAGCGTCCCGTAAAATATCGAGGCGTCAATGAAGCGCTGTTGACCACGACTAATTAGACGTCGTGTCCGTGGGTTACGTGAGAAACACAACTTCGCCACTGACATCACCGAACACGTAACCGACATTGACAAAGAATATTCACGAAGCAAACCGACGTTTCAGACAATGCCCCTTATCCAGATTGCGAGAAAAAGCGTATTTGTAATCGCTCTTTATTTACATATACGAACAACCGGTTTGCGGACTTTGCCCGCCTTTCTATCCGATCGAACGTTTACACTCGAACAGATGCAAGTTACTCGGTTCACCGATACGGGGCTCGCGTGCGTGCGTGTGCGTGTGTGCGTGTGCGTGTGTGCGTGTGCGTGTGTGTGCGTGTGCGTGTGTGCGTGTGCGTGCGTGTGTGTGTGCGTGTGTGTGCGTGTGCGTGTGTGCGTGTGCGTGTGTGTGCGTGTGTGTGTGTGCGAGCGTTTAGTCGCCGCAGACTAAAAGCGGCGTGGAACTTTAGAATGAGTCTGCGCAATGGGTGAAACCGATCAAGAGTTGTGCTCGTTCCAAATGTCAGCTCCTCCACGTGCCTTGCTAGAACACTGTGAGAATTTACATCGGTCGAGATGGACTCTCAAAAAGTTAACACGAAAACGGTAGAAAGTATAGTGTTAACATAAGAACCCATGACAATGTACACACACGGACATACACGCACATAGACACACACGTGATGTACGACAGAAAAGTTAGATCAGTAGTCGTCAATATACCACCTTTATTTTACCATTGGTTATATTAGAGTTCCCAAATGTGTCTACATACAAGATGACGGAAACACTTTGATTGCAGGCAACATTGTGTATGAACACAGCAGCCGTGCAACACACAGTGAGCACGTCTTAGACAAACACTCGCTTCAACAATTTACACCAAAACGAAATCAACTTTAAATTCACTTTCAGCAACACAAAGTTGGACCCTCTAAGCCATACGATTCGGAATGTCTGGTCCAGAAGTCTTGGGTTACTTGTCCTGAAGGCACACTGATGTCGGGTTCTGGGTCTCTGATCTCGAGTGCTGGGTTCATGGTCTGAGCTTTAGAGTCCATGTTCCAGAGCCTCGGATTCCTGTTCTAGACTCCTGGATCCCTCGTCTCTGGTGTGGGTCCCCTGTACCAGAAGCCCCGATGTGTGGTGTTAGATCCCTCTAACCCCTGCTGCTATCGAGTCCTGGCGAGAGCTGCAAAGACCAAGGCAAGTAGAAATATCTCTTACTTTTGTCACGTACATCAAAGCAAAAATAAGTTAAACATTTCCAGCTAAAATATGTTTTGTTTATTTTACGCAATTGACTTCTGGTCGTCTGTCCATCTGGTCTGGTGGGATCCCTGTTCCGTTCCAGAACCCCTTCATGTGCCGTTCCGCAGCTCCTTGGTTTACGGTTGCTGGTCCAGGGGTCTCTGACCCAGAGGGTTGAGCGAGCGAGTGAGTGAGGGTGAGAGCAAAGAGTCACTCACCCCTAGCAGTGATGCCGCCATCCCTTGGAGCGAGCCGCTGCCTCCACAGTCGCTTTCATCTGCGCGTCTCCGGCGCGCGCCTCAACTCACACGGTCCGGGCACCGGTCATAGCCCAGCCCACTGCCACGCCTCCCCCCCCCACCGTATACACGCACATACACACACATACACACACTCACACATACACACATACATACACACACATACATACACACTCACACACACTCACACATACATACACACTCACTCACACACATACACACACATATACTCACACATACACACACACACTCACACATTCACACACATACACACACTCACACATACATACACACACATACACACACACTCACACATACACACACACATACACATACATACACACACTCACACATACATACATACACACACAATCATACACACACTCACTCACACATACACACACTCTCTCACACACACTCACACACACTCACACACATACATACACTCGCATACACACTCACCCACACACTCACATAACTCACACACACACTCACACATACACACACTCACACATACACACACATACACACACACACTCACACACACACTCACACATACACACACTCACACATACATACACACACACAAACACACACTCACACACACACTCACACATACACTCACACATACACACACACATACACACACACACTCACACATACATACACACATATATATACACACTCACACACACACTCACACACATACATACATACACACTCACACTCACATATGCACACACTCAAACACACACACACACACACTTATACACACACTCAACCACACACCCTCAAACATACACACATACACACACTCATACATACACACTCAAACACACATACATCACACATACATACACACACACTCACACACACACACCCACCCTCAAACATACACGCACACACACACACCCTCAAACATACACGCAAACAGACACCTTTAAACATACACACACACCCTCAAACATACACGCACACACACACACCCTCAAACATACACACACACCCTCAAACATACACGCAAACAGACACCTTCAAACATACACGCACACCCTCAACACACACAGACACACCCTCACACATACACGCGCACATACGCGCACATACACGCACACATAAAGACAAAGATCCCCCCTGTAGCCTTAAAGGGCTGTTGGGGCAAGTGCTGTTTGCGAGCACCTATGAAGGCCGGCACGGCATACGAGGGGGTGGATGGCCATCACCACGCCCGGCCGCCTTTGTCTCCCTAATGTTGATGTTTACGCACCGCACCAGGTTATTATTTGAGGCTGAGTAGACCTAGGGGAGGCACAGGTCCGGTTCAATTATCCGCCACTGTCATTGGTCGTGAGTGGGAATCGAACGCTGGTGGTCGGGTTTGTAGCGCAGCGCGCTAACCGCTGCACCACCGCTCGCTCAAACAAATCTACACAACACACACACATACACACAACACACACAACACACACACAACACATACACACAACACACACACACATACACATACACACACAACACACACACACACATACACACAACACACACAACACACACACAACACATACACACAACACACACACAACACACACACACAACACACACACAACACACACACAACACACACACAACACACACAACACACACAACACACACACACAGCCACGCACAGACAGACGGGCAGAGAGGCGCACGAGGGGGGTCGTGATGTGGCAATTATCACCACCGCCGTCGGCCGCCTTTGTCTCTTCAGTGCTGATGTTTACACGCGCCAACAGAAACTTATTTGAGGCTGAGTCGACCTGGGGGAGATCCACGGACCGGTTCTGGTATAACTCGCCACGCATGATGGATGGTTCGCCGTAAGCGGGTGTCGAACTGGGGTCGCCGGGGTCGTAGCTCAGGGCGCTAACCACTACGCCACCGCTCCCCCACAATACGCACACACACACACAAGCACACACACACAGGCAATCTTGTGTCTCCTTCACAATACGTACACACGCGCAAACACGCATGCATTTCATTACCCACTGCACACACATACGAACACACACGCACGCGCGCTTCGGCACCCTTGAATTTCATTATCCACCATGCACGGACAAAGACAAAGATCCCCCGTATAGCCTTAACAGACTCTTGGGGCAAGTGCTGTTAGCGAGCACCTATGAAGGCCGGAACGGCACACGAGGGGGTGGGGTGGCCATCAGCACGCCCGACCGCCTTTGTCTCCCTAATGGCGATGTTTACATTACGCGCACACGTACACACACATGCTGTACACATACACATCACATACACAAGTACCCATGTGCACGTACACACCCATGCACTGCTGAAACTTGATATAGTACGATACTTTACCATCCATTTTATTGCTCACCGCAACAAACACGCGTAGACGAATACGCACACAACCATGCACACACAACCGTGCACACACAACCATGCACACACAACCGTGCACACACAACCATGCACACACAACCGTGCACACACAACCGTGCACACACAACCTCAATGCTGTAAAGATTGTTGGAGAAAGTTCTGTTTGCGAGCACCTATTAAGATCAGGAGAAATACATACACACACACGCGCAAGACAAAGATTCCCTGTATAGCCTGAGCAGACTGTTGGGCAAGTGCTGTTAGCGAGCACCTATGAAGGCCGGCACGGCACACGAGGGGGTAGGTGACCAGCCCCACGCCCGGCCGCCTTTGTCTCCCCAGTGGCGATGTTCACACACCGCACCAGGTACTCGTTTGAGGTTGAGTCGACCTAGGGGAGGCCCCGGTACCGTTTCAAATAATCGTCACCGGTGTTAGCAGTGAGCGGAAATCGAACTCGGGTGGCCAGGTTCGTAGCGCAGCGCGCCAACCGCTCCCCCACCGCTCACCACTACGTACACACACACACAGAAAGACGCGCATATAGCCTGAATGTGATTCCAACCACACACAGCAGACACACAACACACGCCGTCGCCAGCCATCACCTCCCCGAAACCCGCCCATCACAACGAGGGTCCATGATGTCATCACCCATCCCGTGACCGCGACCCACACTTGTGCGTGGGTGTTAATGTTAGCGGCGGTGTAGCGGCTACGATGCGATTCCCGCTCACGGCCAACACCAGTGACGTACCTGGGCCTCTCGTAGGTCGACTCAGCCTCAAATAAGTAACTGGTGCGGTGTGTAAACATCGCGACTCGGGAGATAAAGGCGGCCGGACGTGGTGCTGGCCACTCATTCCCTCGTGTGTCGTGTCGGCCTTCATAGGTGCTCGGTAACAGCACCTGCCCCAACAGTCTGTTTAGGCTCTACTGGAGGATCTCATACCTGTCAACCCCTCACCTTATTACAGACCAATTCAGACCTTATTGGTCACCACGTGCCCTTGTAAACCTCGATGTTCATCTTACAAAGTCCCATCACAAGGGAGAAACACAAACAAATAGACAAAACAATGTTTCCCCGTATTGAAACGGCTGCACGCCGTATGGACCTGAAAACTCAATCTCCCCAGTACAAGAATACGGGGTAAAACCGTGATGGGTTCATAGGCGTGGGATCTTTGTCTTTGTATGAAGATGTATAACTGGTGGGGTCTGTGCACCCTCCAGAGACACACGTTCGACTCCCAAGTGACGCACAACAGCCGCTGGTCGGCTTTGTCGTCAGCAGTACTTGAGATACAAAGGCGGTCGGGATGGGCAGATTTCTCGTGTAATGTTCAGCTCTTAATATGCTCTCGCTCACAGCGCGTACATGCCTCTATATTTATTTTATCTTCCAAGCGCGACTTGTGTCCGTGCACGCTTAAGTAAACATTAACATTTGTTTGTCAATTCGATCATTTTTACACGATACATTTAGTTTTTGAATCTCTGACATTCATTGCAAGTGGATATTTCGGCCAGCTGAAAAATACAGTTTTGTACAAAGGTGAGTGTGTTTTAATGTCATGTGTAAGGTGGGTAATACTAGCTTGGTTATTTCAGCAACGTCTACACTGTGATGAATATGCAATAATACAGTGCAGTGTGGATTTTGACAGAATCTCAAGACGCCGCATACAGACACAGTGGCACTTTAACACGCCGCAGGCTTATTACACGCTTTTATTTAACGCACTCTGTCTGTTGTTGTTGTCATATTCTCAAATCTTGAAACTCAATTTTAACCCACTTGCCAATGTGGTATCGACTGCAAACTTGGTAAACTTACGTCATACTGATGACAATACTATATTCTATTTAAAAAAAAAGTATTTTTAAACATTCATTTTTATATGTTACGTTTAGGCTTGGGTCTAATTGTCCACGCTCAACTGACGTTGGCTGTAAATCACCACGTTCTCTTATGTTACGGCAAACTTTGCGGCCACTTCCTGGAGTCGTGGAGTTCTGCCATTACGAGTAGGGTACATTTCATTAAAGCGTGTTTAAAAAAAACGTATTTTTAAATATTACTTATTTTGGGTTAGATCGCATAAATATAAACGTGTCGTTAAACCCGCCATCATCCGACACAGCCAATCAGTAAGGGTTGTCACGTAAACAAAACGTGTCAATTCGTTACTAGTTCAGCACACCGGTTGTGTGTTGGAGAGTAAACCCACAACATTTACATTTTGAGTAGTACGACGTTTCGCGAGCAATGACTGATGCAGGTAATTACAACCAGCATCATCAGGCAACAACCAACTATGGCGAAAGTCGTACTGTGGCGGTGACGTCACCAAGCACTCGTGCCAGGCTAAGTGGACTTTGAACAACAACAAAAATCACACTTATAACGACACACACACACACCACAAAGACGTACATTCGAGCACACGCAATTTATGAGTCCACATGTCTAATACCGTGTACAGCCCATGGCTGAGTGGCTATTGCACATTCTCAGTTGGCTTAAGCATCATCGACGTGAAAATCGGTCCGCAAAGGCAATCGGCTAAATGAATGTTGTTCAACGTGTGGAGACACCATATCGGAGTTACGCTTCCGTGTGCCTCCACGTTTGGTCATCGCGGGTTGGTTCCAGTTGACTTTGCTTCAGCGCGCGAGAACACAGCAGACCAAGCAAGTCTCACGTGACGTGGCGCATTCGTCTGCCGGTATGGGGATGATGATTGACCATCGATAATACCCGATGTTTTTGCCCCAGTTTGAACCCTGACACCCACTCTTGGGAATGACGTTAGTAGATCTGTAACGTCTACTGTGAATCAGACGGCGCCTACTATCGTGGATATTATACACACAACCGCAGTTTTAACCAGGGCGGCCGCTGGGTTCGAACCGCGAACCTCTGCAACGAGCGGCGAACGCGCTCCCGTCGGTTCAATAGACCGGCTCAGATGTTACTCGCTACTGATGTCAGCCGAGTCAAACTCGTATTGCCAAATGGACGGCAGTGTGCGCTGTCAATTACTCAGCTGTATAAAGTCAACTCGTATGTACGTTGAACTTCTTTCACACCGTACGTAGCCAACCATGCTAATCGGAGGGAAAGACAACAAACGTAACAGAAAAGTCAACTTGACTTGTTTGACTCGCCGATTTTTTTTCTTTTGGAGTTGGCGGTAGCGGCGTGGTTAGAACATGAGTTCGATTCCAATTCCCGGTCACGGGTGACGTCAGTGACGAGCGATACGCGAGCGGCGATCCAGTGCCGTCCCCTTCTTAAACCAACTCGGACTGACCAGCGTGGTGAAGTATGGTCGACGAGTCCCCCATGACCGGCTACATCACGGAGGGACCGTTCATCCATCAGTGGATTGACAAAGAGTCGTTCCATGTGTGTTCTCTCACCATCCTCACCATCATCATCATCGCTTCACACACTTTGCTGTGGGCTATACATCGATTTGCTGTACTGCCCGGTCACGTGTGTAGCACGCCGTGCAGCCGTGGAGTGGCAATGTGCAGAGTTGCTCTACTGCCCTCCTGGCACGTGTCCAGTCGCTGTTTTTGTGTTTGTTGTTGCTGCTGTTGTTGTTGCTGTTGTTGTTGCTGTTGTTGTTGTTGCTGCTGCTGTTGTTGCTTTTGTTGTTGCTGCTGTTGTTGTTGTTGCTGCTGTTGTTGCTGCTGTTGTTGCTGCTGTTGTTGTTGCTGTTGTTGTTGCGCGGTGTTTTGACGAGGCGTGATCGGCTTCAAGAGACGGCACGGGGCTGACAGAACGCGAGTGCCGCGGATCACCCCTCTGCACGTGCACAACGCCGGCGTGCGTGTCTCGCTGCGTTCCTGCTGTTTCCCGTGCGCACCTATATATTCTAATTAATTGTATTGATCATGTATAGTGCAGGCTTCCCCACACTCCAATCCTCGCGACCACGCTTGCTTCGTCTCTCCGCGTTCACCGATTCACTCCCCATTCAAATCACAAATTAACTCGTTCCACGCTGCACGCGCCTGACGATTTACGCCGGCTGCGTCCCGTGTGTGCACGCGTTGGACACGCGTTGGACACGTGTACACACGGAACCCTGAGATCTCACTTTGAATCGTCTCTTATTCACACAGACAACACGCGAGGGGGTGGCCAGCACCACGCCAGGCCGCCTTTGTCTCCCTAGCGGTGATGTCAACACACCGCAGCGGGTACTAATTTGAGGCTGAGTCGACCCAGATGAAGCCCAATACAGTACCGATTCATATAATCGTCACTAATGTTGGCCGTGAACGAGAATCGATATCGGCTCCCCACAAAGACCCCCCGTATAGCCTTAACAGACTGTTGGGGCAAGTGCTGTTAGCGAGCACCTATGAAGGCCGGCACGGTACACGAGGGGGTGGGTAACCAGCACCACGCCCGGCCGCCTTTGTCTCCTTAGTGGCGATGTCAACACACCGCACCAGGTACTCATTTGAGGCTGAGTATACCTAGGGGAAGCCCAGGACCGGTTCAAATAATCGCCACTGATGTTGGCCGTGAGCGAGAATTGAACTCGGATCCACACGTGCATACGGAAATGTATGAATCATCATTCACAAAAAAAAACCACACACAAATCTCCCCCCTGCAGCCAAACAAAGTGCTATTAGCGAGCGCCTATTAAGATGAGATTCATCTGTTATATAACTACAGATACAAAGACATTCACACACTTAACACGCACGAGGGAATGCCACGGGACAGGTAAGGCGAGTTGCGTCGTGGCGGCGGATCGGATTACCAATCGCTTCGCTCCGACGCGGGGGGTTCACCAGTGACTCTCTGTATGTGAATTGAGTCAGTGCCTCTCTCTCCGTGTGTGTGTGTGCGCATTCACTCGTACATTATTTTATTTCTCCTTTTCACTCGATAGCCACTACGCGCCGCGTTCACACACGCACACTCAACAAGGACTAAGATTGTCCACCCAACCACCCACACGAGGGGGTGGGTGGCCAGCTCCACGCCCGGCCGCTTTCGCTTCCCGTGGGGCGATGTTCACGTACCGCACCAGCTACTCATTTGAAGCCGAGTCAAACTCCGGTAGGCCCGGGACCGGTTCAGATACTCGTCACCGGTGTTGGCCGTGAGCGGGAATCGAACCCGGGTCGCCAGGTTCGTAGCGCAGCGCGCTACCAACTGCGCCACCAACTGCGCCACCACTCCCCCCACACACGCGCCGGTTCGCGCTGCGCTACGAACCTGGCGACCCGAGTTCGATTCCCGCTCACGGCCAACACCGGTGACGATTATCTGAACCGGTGCTGGGTCTCCCCTAGGTCTACCCGGCCTCAAGTACCTGGTGCGGTGTGTAAACATCGCCACTCGGGAGACAAAGGCGGCCGGGCGTTGTGCTGGCAACCCACCCCCTCGTGTGTCGTTCCTGCCTTCATAGGTGCTCGCTGTTGGCACTCGCCCCACCAGTCTGTTATGACTATATGGGGAGGGGGGGGGGTCTTTGTCTTTGCTGTCGTTGTCATAACAACGTTAGAACGACGCCTTAATTTACCCCCTAAAGCCCGAGTCTCGAGACGCCCTTCCAGGGAGGCGCTGGGATGTTTTGGCCAATTCCATTCATTCACGAAAGTTTGACTTCGCGTGCGAGCAGACCAGAGAACCCGGAGGCAACCCATCACGCACCGGGGGGGAGGTGACGCTCAGTCCCGCCATCTGTGGACCCACGCGACGCAGCCTCGTGCCGACAGCACCTGGCAGGTCGTCACCTGGCAAGTCGTCACCCATCCAGGGACCAGGCTCAAACCTGCTGCGCTTAACCCGAGACGAGCTCTGACGTGTTCAGGGTGACTTGGTTGCACATTTGCGCGAATGGTATTGGTGGTGGTGGTGATGATGAGAGAGATGTAAATGATGATGATGATTGATGCTGATGATGGTAGTGGTGGTGCCAGTGGTGATGAGCTCACATCGTCACCGCGATCAAACGAGACGGGGATCTGCCGCTCAGGGAGTCCGTGACGCTCCGTTAGGAGCGACCCCCTAACCCCTTCCACCGGCTTCGTCTCCCCCAGGGACGTTCGCGGTAATTCAATTACGCGGACACGGCATCGCCCGCTCGTGTCTTCACGCTCTTGCTTCAACCTCTTGTTGTTTGCGGGTTATAGAGATATCGAGGCTTATGTTTGTGCTGCTCCAGCAAACGTTTCGCTATCGTCATCACCGGCAGCAGTGGTCTATCCACTGCTGGATGAAGGCCTCCCCAAGTCGCCGTCATCTCGCACGTGATGCGATGATCCAACTCGCTCCTGCACGCGAGCCGGTGTCGTCGCTACATCGTAGCTTTGTTCGACGAGATTTAAACAGCGCCTTAGTCCAATGCGCTTTACAACAACTACAATAGTTAAATTTCGATTTAAAGCTTCTTTCGTGACTGCAGGGATTCATCTTCTTGGTTCTTTCGGTAAAGTCACGTAGAAGGGAAACAATAAAAATAATAAAATAAAACATAATAAAATAATTCTCACGACGTTTCGGCCACAACGCAAACAGCCGTCATCAGGTGAAGACCGGGTCTGTCGGGGAGACGGCGTCTATAATAGTCTACGTGAGATGATAGTGGTCGACGTTAAGAGTGGGGTTAGAGAGTAGGTTACATCCACGCGATGATTCTTCTCTCGGACGCGTTCCCTTTCTTTATTCTGGAGGAGGAATCCGATGAGCTATAACGCTCTTTGTAACACGTCCAGGAGGGGGCGGGTCAGAAAGTTGCAACAACGAACAATACAAAGACACGAAAGGAGTGCAAATTATACGAGAGGCAAGGACATCTCTAGCACAATTAAAATAAACTATCTTCAGCCTACCAGGAAAAGCCCTCTGAGCTATTGGCTTGTTTTTCATAAGCGAACTGGCTATCAAAAACCATAGCCAAACAGTCAAGTTTCAAGTTTAATTTATTAGGTATAGCCCTGTGAGCCATGCAGCTCTTGAGTCGGGTGCAACCGCAACAAACAAAATATGAACGGAGAACATCTTAAAGCGACGACGCGCAACAGAAACATCCTGGATAAACCAGCAAATCTTCCGAAAAAAAACCCCGCTGTGTGCAAAAATCCCAGTGTGATGCAAGTCAAACAATAACAACCATACTACAATTTAGATTACCCATATGGTTTCGAAATCACCAAAATAACGCCATGAAAACAATGTGACAACAGTAATCATAGGGACAAGGTGGTGATGTCTCCACCTTGGTGCGCTCTCTAATCCGTGTGTTCTACTGTCTCTCTCGGTTGAATGTATAAATGTTTAGACAATTATTGTTTATCCCACCGCCCGTTACTAAAACGCCGACGTACATGTTGTACACACAGAGACAAAGTTCGCCCGTATAGTCTCCACAGGCTGCTGGGGCAAGTGCTTGTCAGTAAGCTGCTATGAGCGCGCACGAAGTGGTGGTGTGGCCATGCTGCCTTTGTCTCCCCACTGCTGATGTTTACACGACATACCGGATGCTCATTTTCAGGTGAATCGATCTGGGAGAGAGGCCCAGTGCCGTTCACATGTCGCTCGCCACTGATGTTCGCCGTGTCAGGAAATCAAACTCGGGCTCGACGGGTTCGTAGCAGAGCGCGCTAACGACTGAGACACACAAACTGATACAAACACATAACCCCAGTGTAGCCTTTTATACGATATTGGAGCAAGTGCTCAGACGGAGACAAAAGTCCCCCGTATAGCCTTGACAGGCTGATGGGGCAAGTACTGTTAGCGAGCGCCTATGAAGGCCGACACGGCGCACGACGAGGCCAGCACCACGCCCGGTCGCATTTGTTTCCCCAGTGGCGGTGTTTACACATCGCACAAGGTACTAATTTGAGGCTGAGTCGACTTAAGGGAGGCGTAGGACCGGTTCAGATACTCGTCATTGGTGTTGGCCGTGAGCGGGAATCGATCTGGGTCTCTACCCAGATTCGTAGTGCAGCGCGCTAACCGTTGCGCAATCGCTCAGACACACACACAAAGACAAAGATCCCCCGTATAGCCTAAACAGACTATAGGAGCAAGTGCTGTTAATGAAGGCCGGCACACACAGAGACACACACACACAGGCAGACAACAGCAGACCACGTCACAGACACGCATACACGCAGACAGTGATCCAAGCTCTCGCTGGGATTGGGGATAAACTCCCCCTAATCCGAAGATTGCCTCCCCGCCCCGGACCCACAGACCCCGCGCCCTTCGTGTCCCTCCTCGGCTCCTTGCCCCGGGCTACAAGAAGAGCGGCTCCTGCATGGAACACGACAGCAACATTCTGGCTGATATGCGTTCGTGCATTCATTCATTCATTCAATAATTCGCGTTCATTCGCTCACTCGTTAATTAGTTAACTATGTAAATACCAATTCATTTACTAATCGATTGGCTAATTTGTCAACAGTTTATTCGCGCATTCATTAATTCATTCATTTAAACTCTCATTCACTCTTCATTAGTTAACCATTTAATCGCCCATTTATTTTAAACAATTCACTAATTCATTCATTAAACGTGTATCCGTCGATGTGTGCAATCGTTCAGGCTAATTCACCCACTGATTAAACAACCATCCATGCATCATTTCGCGAATTCACACACACGCGATAATTCACTATTTATTCACGACTTCATTATTTCCATAATCCATTGGCTCAGTCGCACACCCTCGCCGCTGGGAACAGGACTCAGGAAGCCGGGTTCGAAGCGCAGTTTTCTGAACCGTCATTCATTCAGCAGTATATTCAAGTCTTTGTTTGTCCACTGCTGGATGAAGCCCCCCCCCCCCCCCACGTCGTCGGTCATGGGGGTGGTACCACCATACCTCACCACTTCGTCAATGCCGGTTAGTGACCGATCAGTGTTCGCCGCGGACGGGAAGAGAACTCGGGTTACCGAGGTCAACAGCACAGTCCGCTAACCACTGCACCGCCACTCTATCCCACCCAGTTGAATGTCACTTGTGTGTTTGTGTATATGTGGTTGACGATTATCTGAACCGGTCCTGGGCCTCCCCTAGGTCGACTCAGCCTCAAATGCGTACCTGGTGCGGTGTGTAAACATCGCCATTGGGGAGACAAAGGCGGCCGGGCGTGATGCTGGTCACCCACCCCCTCGTGTGCCGTGCCGGCCTTCGTAGGTGCTCGCTAACAGCACTTGCCCCTAAAGTCTGTTAGAGGTTATACAGGGGATCTTTGTAATTGTGTGTGTGTGTGTGAAAACCGTGAATGCATACTGGGTTGCAGTGACGTGCAGAGCTATCCGTGTGCAGAGTGAGCGTTATATTCAACCAGGGCTGCTAGAGGGATACATTCACAGAGGTAAATAATGTCTAATACACACATACACACATACACCCTTTAGCTGTCGTGTTCATCTCGCTAGCCTCATGACGCGTGTAATGCGAAGGCATTGCACGCATACATACATACATGCATACACTCACACTTGCATTTACATATATATGTACAAAGACAAATAATCCCCGTATAGCCTTAACATACTTTTGGGGCAAGTGCTGTTCGCGAGCACCCATAAAGGCCGGCACGGCACACGAGGTTGTGGGTCACATTTATCTCCCGAGTGGCGATGTTTACACACCGCATCAGCTACTTGTTAATGTGAGCCTGAGTTGACCTAGGGGAGGCCCAGGACATGATGATGATGGTGATATTCGTGATCGTGTTGATGATGGTACCGTGTGGCCACGCGTTTTTTTCTGTTCAAACGAGCAAATGGGGCAACGCCAGTCGCCAGTGGAGGTCTTGAGCAATTCGCGACAATTCCACATTACTTTGTCGGCAGGCGAGTCTCTGTACGGAGAGGATGAGCACTGTTGATTCTCCACAAAAGCGGTGCTCAATTTATTGACTGTTGCCCACGAAGTAGCCGACGACTTAAAAAAAAAACCCACCAATTTGTTAGACCGCACTTCTATGCTCCCGGGTCCGTAGTCTACTTCATCACGTTGATCAGTGCCGCTTTGGTGAAGGGACTCGTCACCGGTTGAGCTGCAGTAGCATTCGCCACTGATGCTAGCCGTGACCGGGAATCCAAGTCAGGCGCTTTATTCGGTCTGACAGCACAGTGCCCCCAACTGCTGCGCCACCGCTCCCCGCCTCGCATCAGGAAACACGATGGCTCTGTCGTACGCATGCATTGCATGCGTACGACCCAGCCGCCCAAGTTCGATTCCAAGCCACGGCCACCAACACACCACTGACGATATTTTCAACAAGTCGTGGGCTTCCTCTAGGTGGACTCAGCCTCTTAATTAGTAACCTTTGGGGTGTGTAAACATCAACACAGGGGGAGACAAAGGCGGCCTTGCTTCACGGGTGTTTGCCAAGCGGTGCTTGCCCCCCCCACAGCCCGTGACGCAGGGCTGCACGACGCGGGTGGTGTCTTTGCGGATGAACGCGAACACGTGGCGACGTAAAATGAGATTTATTGGACGCGTGGGGGGAGCCGAGTCAATTGCACCGGCGGCGGAGGAGCGCGCCCGGCGGCTTTTAGGAGTAAAAACCCCGCTGCAAATAATGACAACAACAACAAAAGCAGCAACAATAACAGCAGCAACAACAACAACAGAGACACCGCTACGACGATCACCACGTGCGCGTGCGCCGCCGATCTGGAAGCGACGGCCGATGGTGATGATGGTGGCACGCGCGATTGTGGCACCTCGTGGCGTGAGGTTTCATCGCCTTGTAGCAAAACCGCGGTGAGAGCCGCAGCATCGCAGCGACGGCGATGTTCGAGATGCTCGAACGCGGCAGTCGCTTTTGCTCTTTTGTTTTGGCTTGCCACGAACCACACGGGTTTGTTCTGACAGTCTTCCTGATGTCGGGGCGGACCGTCCACGGATCTTCCGCGCTTGCATTGTGCGTGCGTCTGGAATGCAGCCATATAGGTTAATGCGAGGACAAAGATCCCCCGTGTAGCCTTGACAGATTGTTGGGGCAAGTGCTGTGAGCCAGCACCTACGAAGGGCGTTACGGCACACGAAGAGGGTGGGTGGCCAGCACCACGCCCGGCCGCCTTTGTCTTCCTCGTGGCGATGTTTACACACCGCACCAGGTACGCATTTGAGGCTGAGCCGACCTAGGGGTGGCCCAGAACCGGTTCCGATAAGCGTCATTGGTGTTGGCGGGTCACCCGCTGCACGCTCTCTCCCCGTAAACATAGGTGCACACACACGTACACACACACGTACACACGTACACACGTACACACAGACACACCTGTGCAAAGTGAAATAACCTTGGTATAGCCACACATTAATACGTGCTTGCTGCTAGCGAGCACGTATTAACGCATCCATATCACCACACACCTGCATGCATACATACCCATGTGTGTGATTACATGCTCATAGATATGTACATATAGAAGCACACACATTCATACGTATCTGTGTGTATTAATCCACTAAGACAAAGATCCCCAATATTGTGTAGGCATAACGGACGTTTTACGGCAACTACCGCCTTTGTCTCCCTTGTGGGGTTGTTTACACACCGCACCAGGTACTCATTTGAGGCTGAGTCAACCTCGGGGAGGGCCGGGACTGGTTCAGATAAACGTCACTGGTGCTGGCCGTGAGCGGGAATCGGACGAGCACAGACACACACACAGACACGTATCAGCAAATATGTAGGCAATGCACACACCTTTATATATAGACATATACGTATAAATGCATTCCTACACGGACAATACCATCACACATACACAAAAGCATACACAATACACCCACATACTGTTAATACACACACACACATATACAACTTACAAATGCAGTGCATACTCACTTGCCATAAATATATAGACTTACACAATACAACACAAACACATACATATATGTGTGTATATATATATGTGTGTTATGTGGGATTATTGCGTGCACAATATGTATTAAAACATAAACATACAGACAAAGACCCCCCGTATAGCCTTAACAGACTGTTGGGACAAGTGCTGTTAGCGAGCACCTATGAAGGCCGGCACGGCTCACGAGGGGGTGGGTGGCCAGAACCACACTCGACCGCCTTTGTCTCCCCAGTGGCGATGTTTACACATGTTACCAGGTACTCATTTGAGGCTGAGTCGACTTAGGGGAGGCCTAAGGCCGATCTTGGTGTCAAGACCGCTACACACGCACATGCACACCCACGCACGTGCACGCACGCACACACGCACATGCACACGCACATCCACACACGCACACGCGCACGCACACACACGCACACACGTGTCGTCATTCTGTAAAGGCACGTGAGGGTTAACACCTATTTAATTTGCCCGACCAGAGAGGAAAAAATAAATCAACCTTAATCGCATAAAAAATATATAATACTGTACAAAACAATCAGGGAGACTGCATGGGGCATCATGCACACACACACGCGCACACATGCACACACACACGCGCACACGCACACACGCACGCACACGCACACACACGCGCACTCGCGCCTACACAAGAGGGACTGCAATGTCACCAACAGTATCAACGTTCGAGTCAAAGTCAATAGGTAGAATTCGTCTTGCAATCGTTTACGTGATAAAACTAAGTTTGAGTTGGATCCACATTAACAATATGTATATACACAGTTTGGACACAACCACAATTCATTGTGTAGAAGTAAATGGCTCTCCTGGCGTATTGAAGTTTGGCTCTGATATATGTTGATAGATGGTTCTCGCTATTAGCCAAGCCTGTATTTAATGTATACACTTGTGTATAATAGAGACGAAATAATCATCATCAGGATAACACACTGTCCTTTCTCAATCCATTGCTGGCTATGGAGTTTGTTTGACCATACTTCACCACGCCGGTCAGTGCAGGTCTTGTCATGCTACTACAATAATTCATGATGAGTTACAGTCTGTTGTTAATCCACTGCTGAATGAAGGCATCACACCACGCTGCGTGGGTCATGTTTGGCCATACTTCACTACGCTAGACGGCATGGTTGGATTGGTCTAGGAATCTGGATAGATATTACTCACCGAGATTGTTAGTTCGTGTCGGGAATCGAACCAGCGTGTTCATAACGCAGTGCGCTCATAATCACCGTTCCATCGCTCTGCGTGATTAAAGATATTGCATCCATACTGACACACAAAGACAAATATCCCCGTATAGCCATGAACAGACTGTTGGGGCAAGTGCTGTTAGCGAGCACCTAATGAAGGCCGGCACGTCACGCGAGTGTGTGGGTAGCCACCACCACGCCCGGCCGCCTTTGTCTCCCCAACGCTGATGCCTACACGCCGCGACAGGTACTCGTGTAAGGCTGAGTCGACCTCGGGAAGACCCGGGGCTGGTTCAGCCACGTGCCACCTGTGTTGGCCGTGAGCGGGAATCGAACTCGGGTCGCCGGGTTTCGTAAGCGCAGTGCGCTCACCACAGCGCCACCGCTCCCCGTGTTGACACACACACGCACGCACACACGCACCTGTGTGTACGCTCGTGCACTCGCGCAGTGGAGGCGCGAGCGGTGGGGTAGAACCCCGTGGATTTATCGACGCCCGCGTCGCGTTTTTTGAGTCTCGGTATCATTTGTAATTCAAATGTAATAAGCGAATAGGAGAGCGTCTCTTTCTCTCTCTTTCCGAGACCATCATTTCCCTTCCATTTCTCGCGCTCTCTCTCTCGCCTACTCCCATCTCCATCCTTCTCTCTCGCTCTCTCCGCGCATTTAATATGAACCGCGGGACAAATGCGATCTCGCATTTTTGTTGTTGTTGTTGTTGTAAATGTACCGGACCTGCTCGTTCCGTGCGCGAGTGTGGGTTGCTCTTCAGCGCAGAAGTGGGCGAGCGGGTGGCGTGCGGGATCAGCGCACTGGCGCCACCAACCCCCTGGCGACACTCGAGTTGCATTCCTGCTCACGGCTATAGCGTCACATCTGAACCGGTCCCGGGCCTCCCATAGGTTGACTCAGCCCTAAATAATTACCTGCCGCGGTGTGCGAGCGTTGGGGGAAGACGGAGGCGACCGGGCGTGAATTCTCTTCTGTCGTGCGCCGTTGCTGTCTTGATAGGCGCTCGCCAACACCGCCACTTGGCCCAACAGTTTACACGCACGCCCCAAGGATCTTTGTGTTTGCCTTGATTTAGTACACGTGCAATGACAGTGTGACACCTGCTGGCCTGGGAAGGGAATCGCGGGTACGGGCACGGTTAAGTAACAACCAATCAGAGAAGGAAATGTATCCTGGGGCAAAGGTAAAAGGCGGGGCTAGCCGAGGTACTCCGGGGACCTGCTCGAAGGTTCTACGAGAGGGCGTGGCCGGAGGCGGGGCCTAGCCTGGGGGGATATAAGGGGGAGCGGACCCGGAGCTCGGGGCTGGTGTGGGGTCGTGGGTCCTGGCGGCGTCGCTGCTCGCCGCCATCTCTCTCCGTCGTCTGGCCACGTGGGAGATCTCCTGCGTGGCTTCCATCGCCGTCATCGTCACGCCAGCCAGTCAGCGGCGTGGCCGAGTGCGGGCGGTGGGACCACGTCGAGTGATGGGCTGTGTGTAGCCAGTAGAGGCGTTAACATCTCGTGTTGTACTCCGTGTGAGAAGGAATAAGTGTTGGCCTGTGCTGTGCCTAGTGTGAGTAATAAAGAAGAAGTACCCTCGACACGACGTGTCGCGGAAGTCGCTCGTTACACACGTATGCACACGCCTATATAAGTCCTGTATACACACCACATGTTCTCGTGTGTTTTCTCAGTACACACACACACACAGATTTTAAATTTGTAAACGGTCCAATCGTCGTCGGTCATGCTCAGTTCACTGCTAGATTAAGGCCTACCTCCAATCAGTGGCCATCATCTTCGATGCGAAAATCCACCGTATAGCTCGTGCACATGCGCTGACTGCGTCGCTCCATCTCCTCATAGTCGTGGTGAGTCTCACCCACAGAGCTCCACCCTCGTAGTCGTGGTGAGTCTCAACCACAGAGCTCCATCCCTCATAGTCGTGGTGAGTCTCAACTACAGAGCTCCATCCCTCATAGTCGTGGTGAGTCTCAACTACAGAGCTCCATCCCTCATAGTCGTGGTGAGTCTCAACCACAGAGCTCCATCCCTCATAGTCGTGGTGAGTCTCAACCACAAAGCTCCACCCTCATAGCCGTGGTGCGTCTCAATCACAGAGCTCCATCGCTCATAGTCGTGGTGAGTCTCAACCACAAAGCTCCATCCCTCATAGCCGTGGTGAGTCTCAACCAGAGAGCTTCATCTCCTCATAGTCGTGGTGAGTCTCAACCACAGAGCTCCATCTCCTCATAGTCGTGGTGAGTCTCAACCACAGAGCTCCACCCTCATAGTCGTGGTGAGTCTCAACCACAGAGCTCCATCCCTCATAGTCGTGGTGAGTCTCAACCACAAAGCTCCACCCTCATAGCCGTGGTGCGTCTCAACCACAGAGCTCCATCTCCTCATAGTCGTGGTGAGTCTCAACCACAGAGCTCCACCCTCATAGCCGTGGTGCGTCTCAACCACAGAGCTCCATCCTCATAGTCGTGGTGAGTCTCAACCACAGAGCTCCATCCCTCATAGTCGTGGTGAGTCTCAACCACAGAGCTCCATCCTCATAGTCGTGGTGAGTCTCAACCACAGAGCTCCATCTCCTCGTAGCCGTGCTGAGTCTCAACCACAGAGGGCTCCATCTCTCATAGTCGTGGTGAGTCTCAACCACAGAGCTCCATCCCTCAGTCGTGGTGAGTCTCAACCACAGAGCTCCATCCTCATAGTCGTGGTGAGTCTCAACCACAGAGGGCTCCATCTCTCATCGCCGTGGTGAGTCTCGAACAGAGGGCACAAATCCCTTTAGCCGTGACGCTTCCTGCCCAAGCCCCACTCCACTCGTCATGTTGATCTGTAGTTTATTATGAATAGCAAGATGGGGTTCATGTCATTAATATTTTTCAGAATCCAGTTGACATAAACGTGCGCCTCTGTATAGATGATGATGATGTGGGAGCGGCGGCCTACGAACACACCGATGTGAGCTCGATTCGCCCTGGCCACAGCCACCACGATATCTGAACCGGTCCTGGGCTCTCCCCTCCTCCTACACGCACTGACCGGCGTGGTGAAGTATGGTTAAAGAAAAACGCACGCCACACATGGCGTGGAGTAGCCCTTCAACCAGTAGTGTATAATTATCAAAGGACTACTCTGCACACACACACAAACCAAATAATGCATTTATTTTAAATGTCTATTGATTCAAGTGTGCTGGGCAGATGACGTACGCGTTCCTAATTAGGGTTGGGATTATTAATCGGCAACACGATGGATATGTTTCATAATCAACGTTTTTGGGTTTAGATCGCGTTATTTATAAATGTGTCGTAACCCTCCACCACCCGACACGGCTAATCAGTAAAAAAGTGTAACGTTGACAAAAGACAAATAGTTCACTGCTTTAGCCCACCGGTGTGTTGAAGCGTGAAACCACAACATTTACATTTTTTGAGTTGTACGACGTTTCGCTGGTAATTGCATCCAGCATCATCGGGCAATTCGCCAGAATTCAAAAATTGTAAATGTTGTGGTTTCACGCTTCAACACACCGGTAAGTTAAAGCAGTGAACTATTTGTCTTTTGTCAACGTGACACTTTTTTACTGATTGGCCGTGTCGGGTGGTGGAGGGTTACGACACATTTATAAATAACGCGATCTAACCCAAAAAAACGTTGATTATGAATAATATTGGTCGCAAAAGCCTACGTGTTAAACGATGGATATGTGTTTGTTTAAGACGTGTTTAAACGCGATACAATACAGCGACAAACAAAACGAACCCCGACGGGCTCCGTTGTTCAATATCAATGTTAAATATCACAACTCGAGACGTTCATGGCGCTGCGCGATGTTCACGGCGAGGGACGTGGCTCACGAGCCGCTCGTTCCGTCTGTGCCACGTGGTGCCACGTGGTGCCACGTCTCAATTTACATGTCAACCAACACACACGACGCGCTAGCGAGCGAGTGACAATGTTGCGTCTCTGGTAAATGCACCACCACCACCACCACTTTATATTCATGCTCTCACTGCGGCGCTATCCCCATCACCCGGAGTGGTCCACATCACGTGCGCAATTAACACACACACACACACGCACGTGAGCATACATAGATTCATATCTTATATCTAAATGTGTGCGTGTCTGTTGATTGTGTCATGTTTTTGTTGTATGGCGTGCACATGTTTCGTGTTTATTGGTGCTCGTGTTAATGACGTTGGCTTCCGTGTGTCCATTGTATACAGTCTATCCATTGATGTCAGAGTGTTTATGACTTCTCCGATACATTTGTGTAAATCCGTGAAAATGACCGCTTCAGATTTACGGGGGGCACCGAGGACCATGGTCCAATGTCCCTCGGCAGGCACGCGAGCCGTGGCCAGGACACGAGAGTGATTACCCACGGAGACAACACCCAGCAAAGGAACGTGGAATTGACACCACTCGCTCCGGGTAGGTGTTCGTCTGAGAACTGGTGCTGAGCGGAGCTCCGCCTTGGCTGTTACAAACAATGATAAGACGCACGCCAACGCACTGACCAGAGTGGGGAAGTATGGCCAAATAACGTCCACGACCCGCAAAGCGTGGAGTGGGGAGAGTGTGAGAGAGTGGTACGTGTGTGTGGGTATCATCGGAGAATGTGAGTGTGAGTGGGAGAGTGGTACGTGTGTGGGTATCATCGGAGAATGTGAGTGAGAGAGTGGTACGTGTGTGTGTGGGTATCATCGGAGAGTGTGAGTGAGAGAGTGGTACGTGTGTAGGAATCATCGGAGAGTGTGAGTGAGAGAGTGGTACGTGTGTGTGTGGGTATCATGGGAGAGTGTGAGTGAGAGTGAGAGAGTGGTACGTGTGTGGGTATCATTGGAGCGTGTGAGTGAGAGAGTGGTACGTGTGTGGGTATCATCGGAGAGTGAGTGAGAGAGTGGTACGTGTGTGGGTATCATCGGAGCGTGTGAGTGAGAGAGTGGTACGTGTGTGGGTATCATCGGAGAGTGAGAGTGTGGTACGTGTGTGTGTGGGTATCATCGGAGCGTGTGAGTGAGAGAGTGGTACGTGTGTGTGTGGGTATCATGGGAGAGTGTGAGTGAGAGTGAGAGAGTGGTACGTGTGTGGGTATCATCGGAGAATGTGAGTGAGAGAGTGGTACGTGTGTGTGTGGGTATCATCGGAGAATGTGAGTGAGAGAGTGGTACGTGTGTGTGTGGGTATCATCGGAGAGTGTGAGTGAGAGAGTGGTACGTGTGTGTGTGGGTATCATGGGAGAGTGTGAGTGAGAGTGAGAGAGTGGTACGTGTGTGGGTATCATCGGAGAGTGTGAGTGAGAGAGTGGTACGTGTGTGGGTATCATCGGAGAATGTGAGTGAGAGAGTGGTACGTGTGTGGGTATCATCGGAGAGTGTGAGTGAGAGAGTGGTACGTGTGTGGGTATCATCGGCGCGTGTGAGTGAGAGAGTGGTACGTGTGTGTGTGGGTATCATCGGAGAATGTGAGTGAGAGAGTGGTACGTGTGTGGGTATCATCGGCGCGTGTGAGTGAGGGAGTGGTACGTGTGTGTGTGGGTATCATCGGAGAATGTGAGTGAGAGAGTGGTACGTGTGTGGGTATCATCGGAGCGTGTGAGTGAGAGAGTGGTACGTGTGTGTGTGGGTATCATGGGAGAGTGTGAGTGAGAGTGAGAGAGTGGTACGTGTGTGGGTATCATCGGAGAGTGTGAGTGAGAGAGTGGTACGTGTGTGTGTGGGTATCATCGGAGAATGTGAGTGAGGGAGTGGTACGTGTGTGGGTATCATCAGAGAGTGAGAGAGTGGTACGTGTGTGTGTGGGTATCATCGGAGAGTGAGAGTGAGAGAGTGGTACGTGTGTGGGTATCATCGGAGCGTGTGAGTGAGAGAGTGGTACGTGTGTGTGTGGGTATCATGGGAGAGTGGGAGTGAGAGTGAGAGAGTGGTACGTGTGTGGGTATCATCGGAGAGTGTGAGTGAGAGAGTGGTACGTGTGTGTGTGGGTATCATCGGAGAATGTGAGTGAGGGAGTGGTACGTGTGTGGGTATCATCAGAGAGTGAGAGAGTGGTACGTGTGTGTGTGGGTATCATCGGAGAGTGAGAGTGAGAGAGTGGTACGTGTGTGGGTATCATCAGCGAGTGTGAGTGAGGGAGTGGTACGTGTGTGTGGGTATCATCGGAGAGTGAGAGAGTGGTACGTGTGTGGGTAGCATCAGAGAGTGTGAGTGGGAGAGTGGTACGTGTGTGGGTATCATCAGAGAGTGTGAGTGGGAGAGTGGTACGTGTGTGTGTGGGTATCATCGGAGAGTGTGAGGGTGGTACGTGTGTGGGTATCATCAGAGAGTGTGAGTGGGAGAGTGGTACGTGTGTGCGTATTATCAAGTGTTCGTAAAAAAACGTCTGTATGTTTCACCATTACGTGTGTATATAAATACGAGCTTTATACATTAACGGTATGTATTATCAGCTTGCATTCACAGTATGTATATGTATGTTTGGATAGTATGTGTGGACAGTACGTGTGTGTGTGTATTACGCACGTGTGAACAGTGTGTCTATAGGAATGAGGGCACGTGTATGCATCTGTGAAAAGTACGTGCCTAGGAAATGCATACGCGTGAGAATGATGTGGCTGTTAACAGTGCGCATATATGGCCATTCTGTACAAATAACAGGTGTATGATATACATGTGTTGTGTGCACGCATACGTGAATAGCACGTGTCGTGAACATTGTTTCGTATTGTACATAGTGAACGTGCGGACATTGCGAATGTGTGGGCACCGTGTGTCTCATAATCGCGCGTGTGTGGAAATAATGTGTGCAAAAAATGCTGCGAGTGTTTAAATATAGCCAAGGAAACAAGCCATACTCACTGTGTACTATGAAGAAGGGCCATCGCCCGAAACGTCGCCTGTACGTGTGTGTGTGTGAGCAATACAGACGTGCTACCGGCATGCGAGTGCATGTACTTAAACGTGCAGTGTGTGTGTGCGAAGCCTTTTGCTGTTTCTGTGTCGTTTCATGTCTGAATTATATACATTTTATATATATACACACACACACGTACTTTACACGTGCACAAGCGTGAGCAGTGGGGCATTCCACTGAGTTCGACTCCTGACCACGTGCTAGAAGCATGCCGGTGCTCATCGACGGCCCTCAGCAAAATGCACTACTGACCAGCGTGGTGAAGTATGGTCAACCAGGCCCCCGTGACCGACACGGCGTGGGGAAGGCCTTCATCCAGCAGTGCATAGACAAAAGGGCTATTACATGATGACGACGATGATGATTATTGTCATACCATGCACACATGTACTGTATGAACAGTATGTATTTTAAATGTATGCACGCATATACCAGCTGCATGTCAAATGTGTACGCACGCGATTGTACGAACGCGCCTCTGTGCGTGTAGGTGCAACGGTGCACACGCAGTCAGCCGCGTGCGCGCGTGCGAACGTGCACGCGCGCTGAACGCAGGTAAACATGTTGGTCCAGGTGCACGCTTAAGCGCTGTCGATGCAACGTGTTTGTGCGGCGTGTGCACGCTTGTGTCTGCACGCACCTTCGCCTTCGTGTACCGCCCGCTCGTGCAGTGTGCCCTACCTGGCCGCTGCTGCGTGTGTCGCTGGCGTCTGTCGCGACACGGTGGCGCACGGGACGAGGGAGCGACGCCCGATTCCGGCTCATCCACCGAAACTGCCCGGGCGCGTGAGGACGCGGGGCAGAGCATGAAATCGGCGTGACGCCACGGTCACCACCACCACCACGGTCACCACCACCACGGTCACCACCACCACCACCACGGTTACCACCACCACGGTCACCACCACCACCACCACCACGGTCACCACCACGACCACCACCACCACGGTCACCACCACCACCAGCAGCGGCTGCTGCTGCTGCTGACAACTCCATGCACCCGCCTTTGTCTCCGATGCGATGACAATTTACAGTTGTGCACATCGCCTTGCACATGTCTATCTTTGCATGCAGGTATGTAGAAACAGGCTCTCTTCTTTATCGATACGACGGGGGGAGGGAGGAGGGGGAGGGGAGGAGGTTGTTGTCGTAATGTGAAAGGTGTTGCGGAATGTATTGAACAAAGTTGACTGCTGATGAGACTCAGAATGTCGAAACCGCTCCAGCGTCTTCTTGCTTCAACAAATGCGTGACCACGTTGGCCTGCGTCTCACTGCCAGCAGTCAGGTCTGGAAATGTTGCTCTTTCAGCAAAATCAACATTAGTTTAACATTCAATGTATAAACAGGTCAAAATTACGTGGTTTATTTATGTATTAATAATATACAGCACTTTGTCACTCCACTGCTGGACGAAGCTACTGAAATCCTGGGGAAAGATATTGGCCCGAAACGTTGATGTGTTTTTTTTCTCCTGTAGATTTGGACAAAATAACTTACGCAAGGAGTTGTTTTGCTTAAATTACATTTGTGCCTTTGAACATCATAGTTAACACCGTATTGCCTGGACTATAAGACGCTCCGAATTGTAAGATGGACCCCAAACTTGTGCCCGGTGTCAATAAAGTGTTGTACAAGTCTGCTCGTTCCACACACACACACACAACTACCGGATGATAAGACGTACTCCCAACATTTGTTGTAAACTGAAGAGGGAAATCGTGCGTCTTATAAACATAATCCGCAGAATACGGCATTACATTATCTATTATTTATTACATTATTTATTAATGTAATAGTGAACCGGGGCAAAACACGAGATGCATCTAAAAATAATATATGGCATGAATAATAAACGAATATTATTTTTCATCGGGAAACTAATCAACAATAAAATGAAATAACAACTTTGGCTCTTTGGACTTCCAGACCAAATGTTATTCCAGTCGGCTTTGTTACTGGATCTACATACCCCACGGACCGGTTTCGACTACGCAGTCTCATCAGCAAGGCGATGGCCTGTTTTGTCTGACGCCACAGCCGAGAATCATTCACGAAGAAAGGCGCCAAGAGGCACCGGTGGTGCCTTTAAAGGTGGGCGTAACAAACAAAGAATAGCATTAGCCAATGGGACAAGCTGTACTTGTCACTGTGTGCTATGAAGAAGGACCTTTGCCCGAAACGTCGCCTAATTATATGTTTATTTTATTGCGTTAATTGTGCTCGTGCACCTTTGCCAACGCAGCAGCGTCACCAAATATTGTGTCCACTTCGCTTGAATCGCTCACACACAATACCCACGTATCATCATCATCGTAAGCCATGCTCTATCCACTGCTGGCTGAAGGTTTCCTTACTCAAACCGTCGCCGTTCTTCACCCTTACATACACATCCAAGCAAATGAATGCATACGCAATCCATACATACACAGATATACATGTATCATTAACGTGTAAACGAATATATATATACACACGCACGCAAAGATCAACACGTTTTGCCGTAAAATCTGTAGGAGCGAGTGTGTCCGCGAGCACCTATTAAGGCCCGCAGAGCACCAGGTGTGTGAAAGGTGGAACGTGACGGTATTGTGCGAAGGGATGGTGTGCGCTACGAACCCGGCGACCAGAGTTCGATTCCCGCTCACGGCCAACACCAGTGACGATTATCTGAACCGGTCCTACACCCTCCCGGGATTAGGTCGACTCAGCCTCAAATGAGTACCTGGTGCGGTGTGTAAACATCGCCATTCAGGAGACAAAGGCGGCCGGGCGTGGTGCTGGCCACCCATTCAATCGTGTGCCGTGCGGGCGTTCATAGGTGCTCGCTAACAGCACTTGCGCCAACAGTCTGTTAAGGCTATACGGGGGGTCTTTGTCTTTGAGAGGATGATTTTAACTGTTTTGTTTATGGAGCACGGCTCTCGTCAGTGGCTCCCAGGAACGCAATGCTGCTCAATAAACCGGCTCGATCAGCGCAGTAACCACGTGTGAATCCCTCCACTGCCGCGCGTGAGTGTGAGAGACATCGCGTGCACGCGTGTGTGTGCTGTGTGTCTAACGTGCACGCGCGTGTGTGCTGTGTGTCTAACGTGCGCGCGTGTGTGCTGTGTATCTAACGTGCACGCGTGTGTGCTGTGTGTCTAACGTGCACGCGTGTGTGATGTGTGTCTAACGTGCACGCGTGTGTGATGTGTGTCTAACGTGCACGCGTGTGTGTGCTGTGTGTCTAACGTGCACGCGTGTGTGCTGTGTATCTAACGTGCACGCGTGTGTGCTGTGTGTCTAACGTGCACGCGTGTGTGATGTGTGTCTAACGTGCACGCGTGTGTGCTGTGTGTCTAACGTGCACGCGTGTGTGCTGTGTGTCTAACGTGCGCGCGCACGTGTGTGCGCAAACGCACCCGCTTCATTGCAAACGCAACGCAGAAGGCACGCGCACAGCGCCACGCGTTCGCAGACAAACACAAATACACGCACGGACACAACCACGCAGAGGCACACCGCCACACACGCACAGACGGCACAACAAGGACGCACACGCGCACACGACAACACGCACGGCCAGCTCGATGCTGGGTTGCTGCTATCAGCCAAGTTTAAGTTGCATCGACCCCACGCATCGATTTGTTTTAACACTGACGGAGTGGGACCATGGGCAGTCGTGCTGGGGCAGGGGGGGATCTTCGCAACATAACGACAAAGATCCCCCTTATAGCCTTTAACAGGTGTTCGGGGCAAGTGCTCCCAGCGAGCACATATTAAGATCGGAAAGGCGCGCTGTAGCCGCCCCACGTCGCGGTCGCGTGCTCGTTAAGGAAAGGCCGAGTTAACCTAGTGGAGTCCCAGGACCGGTGCGCTCGCCGCCTACGATGTTGCCGTGACCGAGTGTCGAACCCATGATTGCCGGCTACGTAGCGCCGTACGCTAAACACTGCCCCACCGCTCCCTACTCACGATAAATAACCCAGCCTCTGCGCTCTCTCCTGACCACCGCGGTCGTGCTGCCCCCCCCCCCCACCTTCGAGCCCCTGATCCCCGCTGATGGATGTCTCGTTAGGGGAAGGCACCTCTTTAATTACTGGTCTCGCATTAGAGCCTTATCGTGTCATCATTTGTCACGCTTTTATGTCATGAAACCAGAGTTTTAATTTCCCACTCGATATTTTCCGGAAAGCTGCTAGGCTGGCTTGGAGCAGAGAATAACGGCATAAGGCACTACAACTAGAATACAAGGCATGACTATACATCATAATCCTATATTAATGTACCCTATATTTCTATAATCCTATTAAGAGGTTTATAATATATACACTGTATTCGGTAAAAAATAATGTGAGATGGATGTGGCATGCCAATATTATCCCAGGAACAGCGTTCCAGACGGACTGTTCCAGCCTAAATAAAGCTCTGGGCGTTAGTGCCGATAAGCGGGGTATCTGTGTGGTCACCCGAGTATGTGCACATAGCCTGGCACAAACGCCGTGGTGACGTCACAGCCACTTAGTGGCGAACGGCGGTTGTTTTGTGTGAGTAATTTGGGAGTGGTAACGTAGAGGTTTAGCGCACCGTGCTACGAACCTGGCGACCCGAGTTCTATTCCCGATCACAGTTAACATCAGAAGCGAATATCTGAACCGGCTCTTGGCCTCCCCTAGGTCAACTCGGCCTTAAACTATTGTGTATCCATTAGCACTGGGGAGACAAAGGTGGTCGGGCGTAGTTCTGGCCACACCACCCCTCTCCAGTGCAGTGGCGGCCTTCATCGGTGCTGGCGAAGAACATGTTCCCCAAAAGCTTATACAGGATACACGTAAAATCTTTGTCCAGTATTTAGAAATCAGTCAGTTCATGTGTGTAAAGTGTAACAGTAAAATAGTGGATTCCTGAATCATCTATCTGTGCGGAGCTGTGAGCTTAGTGTGCGTGGTGGATTTTCTCTGGACTCCACAGGCACCCACATTCTTTGTTAACCGTCGCGGCCAGGCATTTCAATATCGCAGGACTCGCCTAAACTTGGCCAGATGATACTCGGTGAGGCTATTGTGGGTTATGGGCATATTGTCATGATTTTTGCCTTCCTAAAAACAAGTATATCATTTTAAAAGATGATGCGTGTGTTTTCTGAATGAATTAGCCCAAGATGCAGTGAACGAGGATTCCATTTTTTGTTTGCATCATTTGACCATGCATTTGATGTGGACAATTGTAGAAATTATGCGCGAGAGCTTTCCTTCACCCAGACAAAATTATTCAACTCGGCACGTTCGTCACTATTATAGAAATTCGTTATATATAATAGGTGACGTTTCGGGCAATGGTTTTTCTTCACAGCACGTAAACACAGGGACTAGAGCAGGGGTCGGCAACCTGCTGGTCGGGAGCCGCATGCGGCTCTTAAATGACTGCTGCTTCGTGGCATCATTCACGTGCATTGCGCATCTTGAATACGGAGTTTATTTTTTTACCGAATAAAAAAAAGTGCCTCTTTGCTCTTTTGGTTGCGTATTCCTGGTCTAGAGGGTTAGAGTGGAGCCCAGTGCAGGATTCTCCTAGGGGCAAAAGTCGCTACAAATGTAGCCACGGGCCCCGCACTTTCAAGGGCCCCGCGCGCTAAATGCTTTCAAGCTATCAATTCCGGTTCAGTGATTCTGCACTTGCTCTATTACCATAGTACTATACTGCCTTCAACTTTTATGAACGACTGGGTGTTTAAGGCTGTGTAGCAAATGAAAAAATACAATTATTTTACTATGCAAGTTAAAAATGTGTTTCTTTTTTATTCAGGGCTCCTTCATAACATATGCCACAGGCACCACACGAGCTTAATCCGGCACTGGTGGAGACGAGTTGGAGACTGTCCTTTGCACAATAGGGCCCGAGAAGAATTACATTTAAAACATGTTTGCTGATAAACATTTTTTTTTCATCTGCCTAGGAACAGTTACCACCTATTAGTCCCTGGTGAGTTCAGTAGACAGACCGTGGCTGACTGTTAGTCGAGCGCGGTGGCTTGCGTCAGCGATCCCGCGATTTGGAGGCGAGGGTTTGTGCCTCGGACTTTTGAAGAATCGCCGCACCTTGCTGGCGCTGCGCTACGAATCTGGCGACCCGAGTTCGATTCCCGCTCACGGCCAACGCCAGTGACCATTATTTGAACCGGTCCTGGACCTCCCCTAGGTCGACTTAGCCTCAAATGAATACCTGGTGCGTAAGAAAACATCGCCACTGGGGAGACAAAGGCGACTGGGCGTGGCGCTGGCCACCCACCCCCTCGTGTGCCGTGCCGGCCTTCTTAGGTGCTCGCTAACAACACTTGCCCCAACAGTCTGTTAAGGCTATACGGGGGATCTTTGTCTTTGCCCTCCCCCCCCCCCCCACGTGAAATTAGGCAATCGTCCCAATATCGGTATCAGAATCTTTGTTGAGACTGGAGGGGAAATCCGATGACCTATGAAGCTCTTTTTCACAGAGATAGAGAGACGCAAACTCCAAATATACAGCAGCAGGCGTCAGAATCGGGATCGAACCTACGACCTCCTGCACACCAGGCGAGGTAGTTAACATCTCACAGCCACCGCAGTGGCGTGGCACGCGACAAGCAGTTGCAGAGCTGCGCCTTTGGCTGGGAACACGTGGCGCAAACCCCACGTGGCCGCCACCGTTGCCACCGCCCCCTTTGCAAACGCGCCCGCGACGTCACCGCGCGTCACACCCCCCCCCCTGCCGGTCACGTGTCCCTCCAGCAGCGCGCATCAGAGGGCTCCGGGCACCCGCAGGTATTGGAGCGGCTTCCCCGCGTCTCCTCGGGTACCTCCCGGGCCCCCCTCGGGTCCCCCCTCGGGCCCCCGTTGCTCCAGCTGGGTTCCCTTGACCCCCCCCCTCCACTACGGCCCAAGGGTCGGCGTGGGGCCTCCCCCTTGCTCGCCCGTGGTGTGCCGGACGGGGCGGCGAGGCCTTGCTAGTCGAGCGGGGAGTGAGGGCACGTGGGCGTATGGTGGCCTTTATTTAACCATTGGGGATGCGTGCTTTATTTAGCCATTCATTGAAAGTGTCTTTTATTTAGCAAATTCATTGATGGTGTCTGTTATTTAGCCCAGCGTTGATAATGTCCTTTATTCAACCATTTCTTCGGAGTGTCCTTTATTTAACCATTCATTGCGTGTGTCATTTAGCCATTCATTGATAGCGGCCTTTATATAACCATTGATGTATTCCTTGGCCGCCTTTATTTAACCAATATGGTGTGGTGTACTTAAACCATTGACATGATTTATTCAAGCATGTATTCAAAGTGGCCTTTATTTAACCATGCATTGGCAGTGTTCCTTTTTATTAAACCATGCATTCAGTGTCAATGTAACTATTCATTGCTCGTGCCATTTAGTCATTCATTGAAAGCGTCCTTTATATGACCACGATTTGACAATTTCCTTTATTTAACAACGCATCCCAAGTCTCCGTTAAGAATGCATTGGTAGTCTTACAGCGTTCATTGGCCGTACCCTTTAACCAATCATTGACGGTGCCTTTTAAACCATTGGCACTGTCCTTTATTTAACCATTGGCAGTGTCATTTAGCCGTTCAATAATATTGGTAATATAAGCCAAGAATGTGTATCCCGCGCGTGACGTACCACCAAATGCCGCACCCCTCATTAATAATCATTAGCGGGTGACGTCACTCCACATGGGGCACCCCCCTCACCAATAATCATGGTGTGATGACGTCACTCGTGTGGACCCGGCCCCCACCCCTCATTAATAATCATGAGCGGGTAATTATTTTCGATTGAATATTTCAGATTAATTGCAATATATACACCCGTCCTTAGACGTGCTATTGGCTAGTTGCTAATAATGTAACCATTTATGTATGAAGTGGTGCCACTTTAATTAACCATTGAGGTGTCCAGTGATTTCCTTTATTTAACAAACAATTTATAGCCTTTATTTAATCATTGAGAATGTGCGGTAGTGTCTGTTATTTAACTATTGATGTATGCAGTTATGTACTTTATTTAACCATTGAAGTGGCACATGGACATTCACGGTACAGACAGAATCCTGTAACCATTGCCATGTAGGAAAGTGGAATTTATTTTGATGTGTCAGGAAACCTGCACACACATAAGGGGTTAACATTTGAATGTCCACGCAGTTGGGTGAGAAACTCAAGTGCTCTACTGTCGTTTAAATGGGGCACCTTTCAGCCCAAGCAGATCTTGAGAATCTCAGGGCACAGATGAAACCATGAAAATGGTGTGATCCCCACCATCCTTTTACCTACAAATCTCTGGTCTGCATGCACGTGCCAATCGAGTCAGTGTTCTAGTTAGATTATGCTTGGTGATTATTGTTTTTTTCTCAACAGAATTGTTTACAGAATCGATTATTGTAACCAAACGCCATGAAATTGACAATCAAATCCGGTTAAATTTTATTAACGGAACTCGATTGCAACGCAAACGTTCAAACCACAAGGAAACGTTCAGATGTGGTGGTTTGTCGCGCATTCATTGTCAGTCCGTTGCAAGATGAAGTTCTCAACAAAGATGTGTCGGTCATGGATCTTGTTTGACCTTACTTCACCACGCTGGTCAGTGCAGGTTGGTGAAGTTTGGTTTAATGATTACACTGTGTAACACAATTTTTGTTCCAAATTATCAAATGTTCATAACTTTTTAACACGTGATTATCGACGACACTCAAACCCATTAGCAGCAACCCTAAGAAGGATATTAAACACTTGATACTGCGTTGGCACTGGTGGTCCACACAAACTCAACACATACATCAATAACACTGCCCTAAAAGGAAAAATTTACATATATAACAGGTGATGTTTCAGGCAATAGCCCTTCTTGATAGTAGAGATTGAGGCCAGAGTAGTTGAGTGGTTAATAGTTGTAGACTGCACTGTGCACCATATACACCGTGGGTTCCTGATAGAAGTAGAATGTTTCCCAATCGGCATTGGAAAAAAAAAGTCAACTTGTTTTCCTGCTTAAATGAGCATTGACGCAGCATCATTCATCTCCTGTGGTGGAAACTCCGCATCCCTATGGTTGAAAATTACAAATGTCTATCTATACATATGCTAACCGCTTCGGACTTTCCCACAAGGTGATCCTGATTTATTGACCCCAGAGAAGAGATGGGCTGAACAGTTACCCATTGGTAGATGTTGCACACGCTGAATTTGCCGGTTCTGTTGATTCACGGTCGTTTGCGTTCTTTCAGAGACCATGGCACCAAAGAAAGCTGAAGACAAACCCATGCCCATCATCGGGCGCTTTGGGACGTCGCTAAAGATCGGAATCGTCGGCTTGCCGAACGTCGGGTAAATACTCATTTGTTCTACATTTTTGTTGTTTTGTTATGAAATAAAAAAGACCGTCTTCCATTGAAATTTGCGTTTGTGACTAAGCGATATTTGATTTGAATTTCCAGCTGACCTAGTTGTACGATATTTGTATGACATCATATGCAGTTGTCAACAGCATACGGCTGACTATAAAAACTTGTGTGAATATATTAGGCTTGCAACTATTGATAATTCTATTAAAATCACCTATTATGCTCACAATACATGCATGGAATTTGTTTCTCTAAGCGTCAGCTATTTACACTGAATGCAAATGATGGGTGCATCATTGGTGCATTGGGTTAGCATTCTATGCAATGAACCCGGGCAACCTGAGTTTAATTCCCGGCCACTTCACTCACCCAAAATGACCAGCATGGTGAACTATGGTTAACTCAACCCGCTCAACCAACCTGGCGAGGGGAGGTGTTCATCCATTTGTGGATTAGCATGGTTGGCTACGTACGGTGCGAAATAAGTTCTATATACATACATTGGCAAAGGACTGTAAATTGTTATTTGAATTATATTCTTTAATTTCACTCAAGGCTGATATAACAAATGAGACTGAAAAATGAGACGTATACCTTATTCCCTACGTTATAAGATGCACTTTTTGCCACTGTATTTTAAAGCCAAAGTTGGCGATGTTTCCTAAATTCCAGAGAATGTATTATCTTCTGAAAGACTTGTTTTAATACGATTTTTATGAGTCCACTTGTGGGAAATGACTCTCCATCGCCATGCCATCAGCCGTGCAGAATCATCTTCCAGAAGGCACCGTTCCCCATTGGAAAGCAGCGCGTCCATAGCCATCTTCTGGAAGATGGCTCTCCCTCGCTCTGCATTCTCCAGATTTATCAAACACATTTTTTCAAAAATGACCCCAGAGTTTGGGGTGCGTTTTAATTTTCTGAGCATCTTATAATCCGAAGTATACGATCACACAAATGTGAGAGGTGTGAACGAGATAAAAGTAAAGCTCTTAAGCTCCAAATGAACCTTGTGGCGGGACCCTGGGGTCCCGAATAAACGGAAGTCATAATCGTAATTAATTTATTTTTGGCAACTGTCCCACCGCGCACATAATCGCCGCGACCCACCTGGCGCGGATCATTCTGTTTTCATGTCGTCCAAGCGCAGCGAGGACGAATGCGCAGAAGAAACAAAACTTTGAAACTCTTATTAGCGCATCGTGTAGAGCTCGTCTAGAAGGATAGATTGCCGTATCGTTCGCCTTTAACAGACGTAAAATGACGTCGCAACGCAGTTTCTGCGAGAGCCGGGGGCTTATGGGACCCCGGGGTCCCGCCATGAGGTTCAAATCATAATATGCCTACGATGCACCACTTTATCACGAATGTAAGAATAAATCGATGGCAATGCATATATATTTTTTATACTATATTAATGTGAATGAAAATTCTTCCAGTGTAATGAGCACGGGTGGAAATGCTTGACTTTATTTATTTTGGGCGAGCCATGGTGATGCCTTGGGGTGGGGCAGTACCCAAAAGGAAGCTCTGTGTAGGACTGCAAAGTTCGCTGTAAAAAAAAAGTGGGAAGCTATTTATACAAACAGCTGCTGCTGCTCCACACGTTTGGCCCAGTGCGCTCTAGTATTGCTCATAAGACCTCCGTTGTGCTCATTTATAGCGACGGTGTATTTAAAGCGCAGCGTCCCGAGACCGTCACTCAAAGTGACGATGGCTGGTGGCCGCGACGAACAACGGAGTGGCAGTCAAAGGAGGCAACAGGGTCGAGATAATTCCCACCACGGATATGGAGCATATACATCGTATCAAATGTAGGAGCTCGGCAATATTGTTGCAACGCCAGACTTTTGGGGATGGCCACAGCTTCGGGGAGGCCTTCATCCAGGAATGGTTAGAGCATGGCTGATAATGTCCATTTTTCACATGTGACTTCATTGAACATTTTCGTGTCTTACAGTGATTACGGCATCTGAACTTGCTTTCCTGCTGGCAGTAACGTGCAATAAATGCACATACAAACACTTCTGAGTGTCGTTATTGGCCAATTAATTTAGTTGTATGAGTCGATGCAATTGACCCGGCCTATTATCTATCTGGGGTGGATAAAATGGCAAACATTTTGTGGGAAGGCAATGGGAATTTATAATTTCCACCAATGACTGGGCGGCCAATGCAAGTAAGTGGCACAACAATGCCCATTGGAGCAAGGAGCCGAGTGCTTGAATGTGGCAGTTCTCACGTCGTGATGTATTATACTAGACTGCATTTTATCACTCCACCGCTAGATGGTCTCCCCACATCTATTGTTCATAGCAGTTGTTTGGCCATACTTCATCACGTTGCTCAGCGCAGTTTGGCGAAGGGGGGCATGCCCAGGACCGGTTCAAATATCTCTCGCCGTGGCCAGGGGTGCCAGGTTTACAGCACGACACGCTAACCACTACCGCGCTGGTCCACCCCCTCTCGGTGCCCTTCGCTGAATCAAATTAAATGTATTTAATTAAATGGCTGATGGGTTTTTTTTCCTTCCGCAGCAAGTCGACGTTCTTCAACGTGCTGACGAAGAGCCAAGCGTCGGCCGAGAACTTTCCGTTCTGCACCATCGACCCAAACGAGAGCCGCGTGCCGATTCCCGACCCGAGATACGACTTCCTGTGCCAGTACCACAAGCCGCTCAGGTGAGCCCTCGCGTACGGGTGGTACGCACGCTCACCGGTAACACTCGCCCTTAACACTCGCCGTTAACACTTAACCGTTAACACTGACCGTTAATACTAATTGTTAACACTGACCATTAACACTGACCGTTAAGACTCACCCTGAACACGAACCGTTAACACTCACCCTGAACACTAACTGTTAACATTAACCCTTAACACTGTTAACACTCACTATTAACACTAACTGTTAACACTCGCCGTCACGATGTGAAAGACGAACCATTATCACCCCCCTCCCGCCAACGCCTCCCTCCCCCGCACAATGGAGTATTATTTAATTTTATTATTAGTCACCCCCCCCTGCTGTCGGCGTGCCCACTGGCCGTCTGGCGTCACGTGACGGCTGCAGAGCCGGGTCGCTTCTGAGAAATAAAGTGAAAGCCCAGTGGGCTTGAGCTGGTGAAAACACATTCCTGCGGAGAGAGCTGGTAGGAACGTTGGGTTGCTCGGTCAATGGCCAGGGTCAACGGCGGCGTGGTGTATTCCGCAAATATGGTCGACTGTGAGGGCGGGCACAAGCCGGCGTGAGTAGGTTAAACGTTGAGTTTTATAAGGGCACCACGGGGTGACCAGCCCCTCCCCACCCAGCTCCACCCCTCCCACCCCCCACCCAGCCCCACGCTCCCCACCCAGCCCCTCCCCACCCTCTCCACCCAGCCCCTCCCCTCTCCATCCAGCCCGACCCGTCCCATTTTTGGAAGCACGACAGACGGACACAATAATCCCCTGTGGGCTTGTGGAACCAGGTGGTTCCTACCAGTATAAACGTAGATTTGTTTTATTTGTATGTTTACTGATTTGTTTACCTTTCCTGTACTTGCACTCCTATCGTGTGTTTTTGTATTGTTTGTTGTTGTAACGTTATGACCCCGTGCCCCTCCTGGACATCTGTGAAAAAGAGCTTTGTGGCTCATCGGATTCCTCCAGAAAAAAATCTAGATTCTGATTCTGCGTGTCGAACGATGGGAGTGTAATGGGGAGGGACGTACGGTGGCGTGGCGTGATGTAGCCTAATGCGAAGTGATTTAGGGTAATGTGTGCTGTAGTGTGATGTAGTGTAATGTCGTGTGATGGGATGAAGTGTGGTTGATTGTGGTGGAGTGTAATTCACGGTGATGGAACATGATGGTGCATGCTGTGGCATCATAGAACATGATGCAGATGATATAATGTGATGTGGGGTGGTGTGGAGGTGACGTAGCATGATGCAGAGTAATGCAGCATGCTGATAAAGGGTGCAGTAGAGACTGGTGGCCTGTAATTCAGGCTAGTTGAACAGGATTGCTCCTTGTAGCGTGAAACTGCATGATGTAGTGTAACAAGGTGTGGTACCCTGTGATGTAGTGTGGCGTGGTAATGAAGTGTAATGCAGTGTGCAATAGTGTAATGCAGTGTAATGTAGCGTGGTGGAGCATGGCGCAAGGTAATTGAATGTGACGGTGCGTGATAGTGCGCCGTAACGTGCGATGTGCCCTGATGTAACGTAATGCACTGTGACGGATTGTGATAGATCATGATCGTCTGTGATGTCACGTGGTGCCCCGTGATTGAGTGTGACGGATCGCGATGGAGTGCGACTGTCGCGTGATGTCGCTTGATGTCGCGTGATGTCGCTTGATGCCGTGTGATGGAGCGTGATGGATCGTGGCGGAGCAGCGCGGAGCATGCCGGAGCACGTGGCTCTCGCTCTGCATCCCGCCAGCCGCCCGTGCCGCCGGCGCGCTGCTGATTAGCGTGACCCGCCGAGACGTCCGCCCCGTGTAATTAGAGCCGGGCCGTACGCATCCATCTCCGCTAATTTAATCTTCTCCCGCCTGGGCCATCTCCAGCGTCACCGCCCGGCGGCGGGGAGTGGCCGCGGCCGTTAAAGCAAACCTTTGTTCCGCACTCGAGTAGGAAAACAAATAAACAAACACCGGGTTTGTGTGTGTGTGTGTTTACCTGCCTGTCTGTGTGGAGAGCGGTAGTGTAGCGGTTAGCGCTCTGTGCTACAAACCCGGGGACCCGAGTGCGATTCCCGCTCACGGCCAACACAAGTGACGGTTATCTGCACTGGTCCTGGGCCTCTCCCAGGTCGACTCGGCCTGAAATGAGTACTTGGTGCGGTGTGTAAATATCACCACTTGGGAGACAAAGGCTGCCAGGCGTGGTGTTGGTCACCCACCCCCGCTTACAGCACTTACTCCAACAGTCCGTTAAGGTTATACAGGGGATTTATTTGTTCATGTTATTTTCTCTGTGCGTGTACACAGTAAGGTGCCGGCGTTCCTGAACGTGGTGGACATCGCGGGGCTGGTGAAGGGTGCCCACGCCGGCCAGGGCCTCGGCAACGCCTTCTTGTCCCACATCAGCGCCTGCGACAGCATCTTCCACATGACACGTGCGTATGCGCCGTGGGGACACACGGACACGCGCACGCACATGGACACAGTTTGCCAGAGCCCTTGAGCCGAGGGGATTGGTTGATTACCACCTGGGGTGGCAAATGCTACCAATGTGCACCATGGGCAGTGTCCACCGTGGACGGAAAGCTTATACGTATTTGTCATCTAGAGATTAAATGCTTCAAGAAAATCATTGTTCATATTTGCCACTCTGGGTGGTACCGATAAGCCAGTTTTAGGCCAATAGCTCACGGAGCACGGGGTTGGCGGGGATCTCAGCAGTTGTGTTTAAAAAATAATGCACAATTCTACACAAGCGGCAGGTCTGCCGACAGCGACTGCTGAGCGCGAGACGTGCGTTGCCATGATGACGCGCTTCCTTCTCACGTCTCGTCCGTCGCTCGTTTGGCGGACTGTGCAAGCGATAATTTGGAGCGTAGCTGCTGTGACGGGTGGTTAATGGCATCGGAACGGGTCGACAGAGGGCGAAACAAACGCAATCGCCAAATATAGAATCAGAATCTTTATTTAGACTCCAGAAGGAATCCGATGAGCTTCGAAGCGTTTTTTAACAGATGTCAAGTATGAGCGGGTCAGTAAGTTACAGCAACAACACAACGTCGCCGTTCAGCTACCGAGCGAGCTTGATACAAACGCGGACCCCAAGCAACTCGCCGCAATTGCCTTCCGGCTCATTGTTCGTGCAACCTCCGCCTCTGCCAACGCGAGTCCATTACATTTCACGCACAGTTCAAATGATTTAATCGCTCGGTGCCGTCGCGAGCAAACACCGTCGCACGCGCGCGAGGCCGGTGCCGTGCAATCGATGAAGCGGCGTTCCCGCGCGCAATTTGTTTGCCGCGGCAAAATCTCGGTGAGCGGCTGCGGCGGCTACGGCGGCTCCCAATTAGGAGGCGAGCGCGACCCTGGCGGGCTCGAGCCGGGTTCGTTAAACAGGGGGAGCGTAATTTGTTTGCGAACGGGACCCGCTCACCCTGTCACAATCAATCAGCGCCGATAAAAAGCCCTGAATTTAATCTTCCCCCGCTCGGTGTTATTGTGGCGGACGAGTTGCCAATCAGGCCGGCACCCAGCCACCCACCCCGGTTAAACCGCACCTCCCCCCCCCACTCCACCTCCTCCACCGGTGCTCTTCCCCTGGCCGCTCGCCCGTTCGTCCTCGTGGTTGCACGCGCGCTTGTGTGTGTGTGCGTGTGTGTGTGCGTGTGCGCCGACCACCTCCCGATTGTTCCGATTGACTTGTTTTCCATTGGAGATTCGTGCACGGAGCCCGCGACCGATAAGGCGAGAGTGCAAGGCAACGGGATCGATGCGGAGACGCGAAGGATAAAGCAGGCAGCACAAAAACACCCACACACCAACCCCCCCCTGCTGCTGCGCGCAAACGCACACACACACGTGGACACACAAAGACAAAGATCCCCCGTATTGCCTGTAACAGACTGTTGGGGCAGGTGCTGTTAGCAAGCACCTATTGAGGACTGGCACGGTACACGAGGGGGTGGGTGGCCAACACCGTGCCTCGCCGCGTTTGTCTCCCCAGTGGCGATATTTACACACTGTACTAGGTACTCATTTGTGCCTGAGTCGACCTAGGGGAGTCCCAGGACTTGTTCAGATAATTGTTGCTGGTTAGTCGTGACTGGGAATCGAACTCGTGTCGCCAGATTTGTAGCGCAGCGCACTAACCGCTATACTACCTCTCACCATCACAGACAAAGACACGCACACACACGCACACTGAGAGGAGGGGGGGGGGTGGCTGAGAGGAGGCAAGCGAGAGAGAGAGAGATGGGCATGCGAGCAGGCAGGGCCAGAGGGGGGAAGTGTGGGGAATTAATACAAACTGCCTTTAAACGGCCGCTTTGTTTAACAAATCCTGATTGCCGCCCGGGCTCATTAAAACAGCGAACCAGTTAATTACTTCTGCCTGATTCGCTGCGGCCCGATTGAGACACTTGGAGGGGGACTTAATGAACGCTAAGCGGCAGGCTGCTCAATAGTGCCGTTTTAATTGGCGCAGAAGCGGGGTTGATGGGACTGGTTAAAAAAAAAAAAATGTTGGGGCGCGTGCCCGGGGCTTTTAAACACGTGGCAGGTTTGTCACTTTCACTAAAAAGCGCTGCCAGGCCTCGAGCCTTCCCAAACCCCGAGCACCAGCGAGCCTTGCGTGACAGCTGGCGAAATAAAGAGCGCCAATCTCCGAGCGAACTGCTGCAATTTGTAAACGCCGTGACGGCTTCGACGGACAGCGCTGGATCTCGCGCCCTGTGTGTAATCGTCACTTTTTATCGAGCTGGAAAAAGCTGAAGAACTCCACCCAACCCAATCGGGCGCTCGCTAGGACTGCAATCGTAAATGACGGCAAAAACAGCTGTCGTTTTGAAAGCCAGTTCTGAACATGCAGTTGGTTTGCTGGTCCGTCCGAACTATAAATCCGGTGGCCGTGGCGTGAGTTTTAATTGCCGTACTTGGCTGCTCACGCATTCAATTTGGACTTTTCCAGCCTGCGCATCGTCCGACAACCTTCGGTGCCTGAACAGCGCGCGGCGTTCTCGAATGTTGCCTCGATCCTCCGTTCCACAATTTTCTTAAACGCTAATATTAATGTCGTGGTGCAGTTGACGTAAAAAAAACTTTTGAAAAAGGACACATTTCACGTAATAACGACGCCGACGTTACCAAATTGCCGCTATTACGTGATGGACGGCCAGTGGGCGGGTGACTGCAGAAGGCGAGTTTTAATAAAAGTAGTTTTTATTTCTTCTTGTTTTCTCGTGCACGTTCGCGGGCTGACGCTGCCAGGTCGCCAGCCCGTTGAACGATTCCGTGATTTACACCGAAGAAGTGGGGTTCCTCCTCCTCTTCCTCTGCCCTCCCCTCTCTTGACGTAACAATGTTGCAGAGTTACAGCTCGTCCTGGAGGGGGGCTGAGAAATATGATTACTTTAAGGAAATGACTGCACGGAGTGAGTGATGTTAATGGGCTTAGCGTTTGTCACGAGTTATGCAACTTAGCAGACGTTAATAAGAGTGACACTGATGGTGCAGGAATGTGATCCTGATGTAATTTAAACGAGAAACTTAGCTCCGAGGGTTCGTCTTAATTAAATCTGCGAGTCCGATCTAATTATTTTGATGTTGTTTTAAGAGTAATAAACCGATAATGATTTCACTTGCAGTTAATTTCAGTGTAATTTGAAATTTCATTGTACCGCATTTAGCCAGCGAATGATTTGCCTAATGATAATAATAAGTGCTCTAAATTGGAACAAATATTCCAAAGTACCAAAGTATATAACGACGTATTAATCTTTTTAACGGTCTTGTTTTAACGGCTTTGCTGGAGTGTACATGTGAGTGTAGTCAGGTGACGCTCGTGCGCTTATAGAGCCGGCCCCTGCCATAGGTCCACTATGGTGGCGAGATATACAGGAGGTCGTGGGGTCGATCCCGACTCTGACGCCTGTATATTTGGAGTTTGCATGTTCTCCCTGTAATCGTGTGGATTTTTCTCAAGGTCCTCCGGTTTCTGCTTCCACAATTAGAAAGATGTGCGTTCGAGTATTTGTCTCTAAACACATTTCCGCGTGATAAGCCACTTAATTTGTGGCCAGGTCGCTTCTGAAAAAGAGCTATGTAGCTCAGTTGGCTTTACCTGGTAAAATAAAAATAGTTTTAAATAGTTTTATAATTAATAACGTTGACGTTTGTGCTGTAAGGCTCACCCACGTATTCTCGCGTTGCACCGCGTGCCGCTCGGCACGAAGCTCCCTTCACGGGTCGCGAAATGTCGGACATCGTTCCACGCAACACGCGCTATGACCTCTAAACCACGCCAGAAAGAGCGATCGTATTATGCACGGATGATCGCGCGCAAGGAGGGGTGAGGTGGGGGAGAGCGGGGGAGGTGCGCCCGAAGTTTCCTCTCGTAATCGCTCGTTAGGCCTGCCGCCCGCGCCGGCCCCCCTTTGCGTGGGGGTCTCCGTCGCGGGATTTAGCCGCTGTCCGCTCGGCCGAGCGTCGGCGCGAGCCACGTCTCCGACGCGACCTCGCGTCGCAATTACCGCCGCCGGAGGCCATCGCGCGCCGCCAACGCTCGCGCGGGGGTCACGCGGGGGGAGGGGCCGGCGGCTCGGTGAGGCGCGGTGCGAAGGTTGGGACGAGCGCGCGTGGAGGGCGCGACGTGACACCATGGTGCGGCGGGGGTAGGTGGGAGGTGTGATGGGGGGGGGGTTGGTGGCTTCACACGCCCAGCGCATGTTCCTTTTAATCGGAGCTGAGCTGATTTCCCCTGCGACCGTCCGCGCCAGATAACGCGAGCTGGTGCTTTTGTCGGGGACGCTGCGGCTTGGAGCGGAGTGGGGGGTGGCAGCCGTAGTGGTGGTGGTGGTGGCGGTTGTGGGAGAAAGGAGGTTTGGGGTTGGCGGGGCCGACTCCCGGAGGGCCGCTCGCTTGGGAGAGAGCGAGGGGGGAAGTGAGTGCCTGCGCTTGGGGTGAAGCCACGGGGGGATGTTCCCCCATCTGCCCCTCACTCTCTCTCTCTGCGTCTGGACGACGTCGAGGGTGGAGAGCGCAGCAGCGTCCGGCTCCCACAAGCGCTCGCCCTTGTCTCTCCATTCAGGGGCGGGGGGTCGTGATTCCGGAGTCGTGATTCCATTCAAGATTAAAATACTTTTGTTTGTTTGTTATGATACATTGTAGTGCCTTTATTGGCTGCAGGGGTCACAATAGCTAATTACTTACAACATATCATCGTTCACATACGAATCAACAAAACATTGATTACATTGTAGTAATTTCAATGGAGGGCATCAAAGAAATCCACTACACATCAGCTAATGCCATTCCCTGACTAAGCTCATCTGGACAAAGACAAAGATCTCCCGTGTAGCCTGAACAGACTTTTGAAGTAAGTGCTTTCGCGAGCACTGATGAAGGCCGATACGGCACACGAGAGGGTGGGTGGCCAGCACCACGCCTTTGTCCCTTGCTAGTGGCGATGTTTACACACCGCACCAGGTATTCATTTGAGGCCGAGTCGACCTAGGGGAGACCTTGTACCGCTTCAAATAATCGTCACTGGGGTCGCACGGCTCGTCGCGCAGCGTGCTAACCGCTGCACCTCCGCTCTCCCTGGACACCCACACACCTATAGACGCTGCTCTTTATTCAGCCACGTGCAAAGAGGGGGGGGGGTGTCTCCCGCATGGGCGTGGCGCAGCGAGGGGGAGAGTTGTACCTGGCGCCCTCCGCCCCATCTGTCTCACCGACACGTCACCCGCGAGCGGTTTGACTCTCGCCGCGATTACGCGGCGGCTCATGCTCGTTCGCAAGTAAATTGGCGGATGGGTGTGCTTGTGGACGTGTGTGTTCGCATTTTGAGCCTCTTTCGCGCCGTACGTAGCCAACCATGCTGAGCGGAGGTGTGGGGGAAGGACATCAAACTAAATATAAAAAGCAGTTCTAAAGATATTAGTTTTCACTCCAGATTTAAAAATGCATAGCTCCAGTGGCTTCCTAATATCGGTAGGAAGAGCATTCCAGATGACTGCAGAAGTGCATCTAAATGTATGCCATGCACTGACCATCTTTGTTCGATGGCTCGCCAACAGCCTCTGGGATAGTCGTGTGTAAAGCGCCGCTCGTTTTACAATAAGACCGAGAGCTTCGTTATTTTTTATTGACACAGAAAAAAGTTGAGCGAGCCTCAACTTATAAGTAATTTTTATGCCACCACTGTGTAAAGTGTAGTTTCAACGGCCTTGATTTATTAACTGCTGGGTGAAGGTTTCCCCAAGCCTTCGCCACATCTCAACATATTATTGGTTCTTTCGGTAAAGTCACGTAGAAGGGAAATAATAAGAATCTATTTCCGCGGTGGGACGTCATCCCGGGCACGTTCTCTTCCTTGGGCTCCCACCTCCGTCGGTCGTCTTGACACCGTGGCCTATCGCCGGCTCTCCTAGCCCATGCCCCACTTGTATTAACGGTCGACTTGATGTCTCTCGCTTGCAGTGCATGCTCTCGAATTCATGGGTCTTGTCTTCATTCTGGCTCGTGAGTTGACATTTTCAATTTGAAGATTTCTTCAGCCCACTATGGATACGCACGTGTCCGGACTAGTGCTGTCAGCCAGTGCCTATGAAGGCCGACAAGGCACACGTGTTGCATTTAGACGCTATATATATATCCACATTGCATTGTAATGCAATGTGCTAATCGCACCTCCAATTAGCACAGTTGGCTACGTGCGTAAGGGGGATTTGGCAAGAGGTCAGTGTCGAGGCTGCCGCAGATTTCTAGCAGCTGCAGAAGCCGGGGTGGCAGTTTCATTTGGAGAGGCGTCTGGCCACTCGCTGGATTTACAGACAAGCTCTCCGATAAGACCAGGGTCCCCTTTACAAGCTGCCAGTCCTTCGGTCGCACGCGAGAAAAAGAGGAAGGGGTTGGGGGGGGGGCGGCGGCGGTGTGTCGGTGGTAAAAAGAAAAAAAGCCCGCAGACGGTTCATCAATAGTGGCCGATAAGGAGTCGCCGTCGCCGAGTGTGCGGTGAGAGATCCGGCGCTGTCCGCTGGACGTAGCCGTCCGTGAGAATTCCCCCCCGCGAATTCTCGCGGTCACCAAAAATGCCTCGAGTTGTATCCGTCCAAATGGGCACGATGGCCAGACTACTCCGCACCTCGTGGGGTTGATGATTGGCAAACTCGCTACACGACTCGGGGTGATCTCGTGAGTTCCAGTCCCCATTTGGGGGTTGTAACATATAACAATTGAGAGATTGACCTCTGCCGGACATTGACGCTCCCCACGCTGAGATTGTGGCATTTCTACCTTTGGCTCCGGGCCACCATGGCGCTGTGATGTGTTCGATTAAGCAGGGAGATGATTTCGTTGTCAATTTTACAAACATTAAGCGCGTAGTTAACACGCTCGGTCACGCTGCTCGACACAATTCAACGTGGACTTGCGTATCGTCGAAATGGAAACGCATCTGTAGATCCTGCACAGATCGTTGTCAGAGAGGAAGGGGAATCCGGTCATAGGCAGAAGACAAAAGGGAAGGGTCTCAACGTGGACTTGAACATGGGGAAGGAAGACGGCCGCACAGATGGTTGGGAAAGGGAGTTCTAGACAATGAGGGCAACAGAGGAGAACGAGCGACCTCCCGCTGAGCGAAGGTCGACTGGGTGCTCCGACAGAGAGCCTTCATTGCTGGAGCGGAGAGTGCTTGGAGGGGGGAGGGGAGTTGAGTGAGGGGAGAGGTAGGAGAGTGTGCAAGAAGGATCTAGAGTGAGGTGGGAGAGGTAGGCAGGGGCGAGTCCACAGAGGAACTTGAAGACGGGGTGAGTGTGATCTTGCAATTAATTTTGGATCCGATCGGGAGCCGGTGGGGCGATTGGGGTGTTGGGATGGTGTGGTCTCATGTGCGCACGTGTTGCCGATGAGACACCAAAGCTAATTGAGTCAAACATGAAAAATCTTCTCCTTTTACCCCCTCTCATTGGCAGAGTCAAGCCGTAGATGCCCGGCCGGATTTAATGTTCTCAGGCGGTGAGCGGAGCGCGCGAGGGTTTGTGTGGAGGTGCACACCGTATTGGGGAGGACGAGGAAGGAGGTTTCCTGTGCCCCACAACACCCCCTGTGTTACATCGGAACGCTCCACTGTGATCGATGCCTCTCCTGTGTAACTTGGAGCGGCCCACTGCGCGGACAGGTGGAGTTGGTTGGGCGGTGCTTGTCCCTTTAACAAACGCGTGCATAACACCGCCGTGCTTTCGTAATTGAGTCAATTTTGAAAATTTATGTCCGAGTCAGGGGCTCCATAATTGGTTAATTCTAGCGTAGATTTTTTTTCCCCGCACGGCATATTTAACGTCTCATTGGCAGCACAGTTACTGATTAAACGGAAGTGCGTTTGGGTTCCTAGTTGTCCTCCCCGCAAAAACGTATGCCTTTACAAAAATATTTGCCGATGTTATGGGGACAAATTATATCGATGCACCTTAAGGTTTGGGATAACGTGAAGATCAGCCAATCCTTCGTGACTAAATCAAAATGCAAATGCTTCGGTGAGATGTATTTTTACCGAAAAAAAAGTTTCGTCTCAATTTTAGGAACGAATACATTTTGAGCTCTCTGCCGAAGAATGGTTCTGTTTGCAGTGGCTGCCGGTTGGCTCGAGGGGTCAAAGCGCCGAGCCGGCAGCCGCCGAGAATCCCGAGTTCGAGTCCAGGTCTCGGCCACTGCCTGCGATTTAATCCGGGTTCTCGAGTGTAACCAGTTGATCTTCTCAGCCCGATATCCAGTGACTGCACAGATAATTAATTATTTTGCCGCTGCACTTAATTTGATAACGAGCTTGAACCAATAATTGGCCAAGCTCTGCAATCCTCTATATATGTTAAGGTGTTATTAGCCAATTAATGAGTAGCTACATTAGAGAATGAGGGTTTCTAATGTGTAAATGGTGAATTAGTGGACCCAACGGGTTAGGAATTTGAGTTCTCGCCCTTTTGTCTGCGTGTCGAGCGCTATATAACTAGGGCTCAAGTTGAACCGGGCGTGTCCAGGTCGGTGAGCCGGTGAAACATTCCTACACCAGGGCGCACAGCGTCCACTATGCCTCTCACTATATGGCTGTAGCCGCTCCCATGGCGGTCCTATTCCTGAGGCCCACTCCAATCCACCAGCGATTCTCAAATACGGTGGTGACATTCTTCCTCGTCTCTTGAACCCACAGCGTTCAGCGGTACCCCCCCCCCCCGCTCCCAGCAGAGGTAACGATGTAGAGAGTACAATTTATTTTTTTCAAGGTAGGTAAGCATAGTCGGGCCAATTCACCGAAATCGCCAAATTGTTACGGTCGAAGATAAAACAAATGATAAGAATGTTGACCACCTTTATATACATATGAGCTGCATATCACGAGCTTTCAAATTTCACTTTAAATTTGCGGCGGAGCTGGACAAACACGCGCACAGAGTCACCGCTCATTATGTAGATGCGAATGCGTTGACGTTGTTAACGATGCAAGGAGGTTAACGCACGAGGGAGCTCTCTGTAGCATCTGAGTGAACGTCACGATGATATTGGTCGAACACTGAACACCTGTGAATGTGCCAAAGTTCCCCGTGCGGCAGACCGTGTGGGGGACTTTGGCTCTCTCGCGCATGCATTGCCCTGCAGTGGCGGCGTGTCACCTGCGTCGCTTTAACAGCGACATAACAAAATGTTAAGCTCCAACACGAGCCCACTACGGAGCACAAATTGCAGCGAAGAAAATCCGGAGGAGGGGGGAGGGGCTGGTGGGGCAACATATACCAAACAGAGCGATAGATTTAACATTTTAATTCACTTACACGGCTACCCCAGAGCTCCCCCGTCGACCTGATTGATTGCGAAATAGCTTTAGTGATTATATTCGTTTATTCCGTCATAAAAAATTAAGCGTTGGGGAACTCCCCCCCCCCCCACTCCTTCATCAATCTCTTTAGCTGCAGCATCATTTGTTTGGCGTTCGAACGGGGATTAAAACGATGGCCGAGCAGACAAAGGGGGAAGGATTTGTTATTTTACTGTGACGTTTGACTGCCGTAAGGCACGTGGAAATTACTCAACATTGCTAATGATGAAATGCACACCTTGTGTGTCAGTCCACTGCTGGATGCAGGCCTCCATTCGTGCGCCGCCTTGAAGTGTTAACTCCGTCACTGACGTTGATTCCCTCCTGCGCTCTGCGATTTCCTCCCACACGAAGCCAAACACTTTGTGAATGAAACTGGCCGAACATCCCAATGCAAGCAGGACCCTCCGGAGAGTCTCAAGACCCAGACTTTTCCGGGATGAATAAAGGACATCGGTGTCAGTGTAGCACCCACAATGTTCAGCACCGGGGCTGACGGACGAGAGGCCCGGGCGCCAGCCTATGAAGTGGGGGGGGGGGGGGGGAGAATTGTATGGGGGGGGGGGGAGCCCATTTAATACCTTACACCAGGACCCATGCCAAGCATCCTGCCCCACTGGGTCACCATAGCATTGGGCTCGTGATCAAAGGATCCCGAGTAGAAATCCTGGCCAGGGTTGACTTAGTCCCATCCCCCCAGCAGCACTGCCATCATCATAACTGTAGCTGGGATTGGTGGATCAGCGATGGAGTAAAGTTTGGCTTTCTGCTCGGCAGCGGAGGTTATATTAGCGGCGGCCGCCGGCTTATTAAATTGAAATATTCTCCCCAACTTTGCGCTTTCACGGCATTTATCATTTACATCACAAAGCCGTCCCCAGCGGGAGTGCGACGAGTAACTAAATAATTAAATTAACAGCTGAGCGGCACACATTTTGTAAAAAAAGACTCGCAGGAAATCTTTCTAAATCCCGCTCGCTCGCTCGGCGCTGCGGCAGCTTCGGGGTTCAGTTACTGGGGACCCTTGTGTGGAAGCGGTGCTGGCTCAGTGAACACAAAGGGCTTTTCGATTGATTCCCTTTGATCAGTCGCCAGTAACCGGATAAGTACTTGTTAAAGCATTACACACTTACTCGACGACAGTCTGTTCACGCATACGCACGCGTGCATACGCGTGCACGCGCGGGTACTCGCACGCGCACGTGTACGCGCGAACACACGCAGCGACCGCCATCTGCCCAAAGACTCTCATCCTCTCCGTGCGTGCCGGCGTTGTCTGTGTGTCTGTGTGTATGTCCGTCCGTCCGTGCGTGCGTCCGTGTGTTCGTGTGCCACCGATTATCAAAGCCAATGGCGCGTGGCTTGCCGCATTAGCGGGAGCGTTTGGTGCCCGTTGTGTGACGAACAAACGAGAGGGAAAGTTTGATCCGGCCTAGTCCGAGGGCGACGGCAGGATTTTATATCCGGAGTATCGCTCACCGGCCAGGCTCTGTGGGGTGAATGATGTGATTAATGTTTTGTATAAATTAGATGCGCGTCGGTCGCTGCAGCTTAACGGCTTTCATTTCTGAGATTTATACTTTACGAGGAAATACGTCTCAATAAAGCAAGGGAGGCCTGGAGTAAATACGCGTTTAAAATAACCATTTAGAATATTGTTCTTTATGCACATTTGCGGCTATCTCGAATACAAGAAAATTATAAATAAATAAAAACCCAGTATGACTCCGACTTACGATACTGTTCCACACATCGCTTGTCAACAAATTAAAAAACAATCGGAGGTTAGTTTAACACTTTGGCTTTCGCGACCAATATCTATAATACAGGTTTTTTTTGGGTTAGATCGCAATTTCTAATTGGCTGTGTCGTGTGGTGGCGGGTTTAACGAGACATTTATATTTACGCGATCTAACCCAAAAAGAACCTGTATTATGGACAATTGGAGGTTACCAGGTCAGAGGTCAGAGCATTGTGCTGCCAACCGCTGAGATGCTCGGTTTGATTAAACCGTGTACCCAAGTGTAGCAAGTTAATGGTCTCAGCCCGGTCAGTAATGCCCACAGAAAAAAAAAACATTTGTCTCAGTTTCTTTTTTTATTTGGCTGAATTACACCTGAAGAATTACAAATTGGAGGCTCCAAATCAGGAGCACACGTGAAATCGCAGCGCCCCCTCAGAGATCGCTCGTAGAGGTCTCGGGAGTAGTTGCGCGATGCCGCCTTCCGCGGACCGTCGTTCTATAACACGAAGGCCAAACAATGCGTCCGTCACCACCGCCGTCACCGCCATCACCACAACAACAACAACCACCGTCACCGCGCGAGAGTTCCCAACAGACGCTTATCTCGGTGCGCGACGCCGATCGCGCAATTGGAATAAAATTGAGCAGGAGATGCAATTTTTTCTTTCTTGAAAAACGAGCCCTATTTTATCTCCCTTTAAAAGTTTCCATTCCCCCCCCCGTCTCTGTGTGTATCCGTCTCTCTTACACCCGTCGCCAAGCGCAGAGATGCCCCCCCCCCCCATTTCTCATGCCGAGAGGACGACCATTATCCCCCAATCCCCCCCCCCCCCCCGTTTTTGTTCTTCTCACAGCCGTGATTGAATGCAGAATGCGGAGGAAATTGGGAAGCAAATTGCGACAGATTGTGCTTTGTGGGGCCCGCGAGGCAAATTGTGGGTTTGTGGCGGTTGCCGGGTGAAGGGCGTTCATGCGTCCCCGGGGCTCACGCGCCGCGTTGGCTCTTAATAGGCGCTCGCTAACAGCGCTTGCCGTGATAGTCTGTGTGGACTAAGCTCGGAGGGGGACGGGTGGGCTTTGGGTGTTGTTTTGTGTGTACACGTGTGTGTGTGTGTGTGTAGCGGTTAGCACGCTGCGGATCCGCCGACCCGAGTTCGATTCCCGCACGTGGCCAACACCAGTGTCGATTATCTGAACCGGTCCTGGGCCTCCCCTAAGTCGACTCAGCCTCAAATGAGTACCTAGTACGGTGTGTAAACATCAACACGAGAGAGACAAAGGCGGCCGGGCGTGGTGTGCCGTGCTGGCCTTCATAGGTGCTCGCTAGTAGCACTTGCCCCAACAATCTGTTAAGGCTATGCGGTGGATCTTTTTCTTTGTGTGCAATAGGGGAGCGGTAGTGTAGTGGTTAACGTGCTGCGCTACGAACCTGGCGACCCGAGTTCGATTCCCGCTCACGACCAATAACCGTGGGGAAAATCTAAACTGGTCATGGGCCTCCCCTAGGTCGACTCAGCCTTAAATTACCAACTGGTGTGGTGTTTAATATCAGCACCAGGGGGACAAATGCAGCTAGGCGTGGTGTTGGCCCTCCCCGCCCCCTCCTTGTGTGCTGTCCTGGTGCTCGCTAACGCCACACACATTTTACTTGTTCTTCACTGCATGCTTTGTTGAATTGTCATGGGCAGGACTCCTAATCCCAGCGGGGTTTCTGTCGAGGGGGTAACAATTTGCCTTCATGTGTGTGATCGGTCCCGTTTGTACCGTCTCGTTTGTGTTGCGTCGCGTATGTTCAGTTTGTCTATTGTAACGCAAGCATGAATATGGAAGAGGCGTGTGGCGATTAACGATTCACCCCCTCGTTTAGTTTTTCCGTCTCGCTCGTATTGTTCCTCTTTTGCTTTGTGCCATCCGAACGCTTTCACTTTTATCCAATGTGTGACGTGAGCATGTCATCATGATTATAACCGTATAAAATAAGTCGCACGGGTTTTTCTAAGAATCAGTCTTTGCGCGCACATTTCGCGGGAACGTATCGTCGCGAGCGTCGGCACCCGACGCACCTCACGGAGCCCAACCGGCCCGGCAGTCGGAAAGGTTGCGAGTTCAAATCCTGGTTCGGAGGTTCGATTCGGCTCCTCATCCCTCGCATCGATCCACGCTGGGCCAGCGTGGTCACGTATGCTCAAACAACTCCCCGCCCCCACCCCAACGACCTGCACTGCGTTTGGGGGCTTCGTCTGTGCCGTGGCTGTGGTGTGGCCGTTGTGCCGAACAGGACCCCGCCGTGTCAGCCCTTTACCGTGAACTTGTATAAAGTGGGAGGCCATACACCATACAAAACCCTCAGGATGGTGCGAGGGGTACGACACGATGTGAAATAAAGTGTCAACAAAAGTGAAACTCTCGTTTGGGAATGCTACCGCATGGCGCTCTAACACTGGTGTGTTAAACATCGCGTCAATGTTGTTGCCTCGATGATAAGAAATCATAAGCGGGGGGGTGGGGGAGAGGGGGGCGGGTGCTCAGCATTCAGCCCAGGAGTGAGGTTGGGGGAGGTGCGAGTTCAGGTCGCCCGACGCTTCGGTCCTGAGCTGCGCGTGCGTGCGTGCGTGCAGCCTGCGGTGCCATCGCCACCGTCGCTACCCCACGACCGTGGTCACCGCCGCTCGCCTCGGGCGCGGGGCGCGCGCACGCGCAGGCGGTTCACTCGATTGGAGACGGCGCCTGCGCCTCCACCTCCCGCATAAGCTCGCCGAAGATGAGGTGTCATTGCGGCGGCCAGGTTTAAATTTACGGCTGAGATCGATATCGCGGCGGCGATCGGATCTACATTTGTAAGTACTTTACACGGCGCGCGCTGACACGGGGCGGGTGCCGCGCTTCGCCGGGACCCCCGCGCCCGTGCCGCTAAACGGCCGAGATTCATGGCCGAAGCCAAAGGTTACGCCGCTTTGAGAAATTACTTGGCCCCCCGTGTCTGTTCTGCTGTCGCCGCCGCCGCCGTGCGCACGTGGAATTACGTCCGCACGGCAGCCCCCGCTCCACCTGCGGCAGCCGCGAGCTTCGCCCGTTTAAGGTTAAGCCCCAATGGCCGTTTGAATCGCGTCGCTCTCGCTGATGGCCGCCCACGGAATTTATTCGTGTTTCGTTTGCCCGTCGGCTTGGCGACGGAGCGGACAACTTTGCGGCGCTTCTCCGCCAGCACGCGCACGCTGAATGCTGCTGAATACCGCCCGGAGAGAGGTTATGTGTTGAGTTGTGGATCCCTCCTGCGTAGATGCGGTTCTTTGGGAAGCCTGCATATTGAAAAATGCTTTATTAAAGCATCGGCTATTTCTCATGATGTTCTGGTCAAACCTAACCCACGGTAGAGACAAGCGACAGGGTGGCTTCGGAGAGAGGGTGTCCACTGCGGAGATTGAGCAATGAAATCGGCTTGTGCGCGGCAAGTGCTCGGTGGTTTGAGATGGTGAGGAATTGGCGTGGTGGTTCGGGGGGGGGGGGGCGTGCCTAATCCAGCAGCGGATTGATCACGGCTGATGATGATGATGATGAAGTCTCCTCTAACAGCAGAGCCTGCAAACGCTCTCAACTGTCTCCCTAATCCCCTCCACTCTGCCACCAGAGCCTTAGGGTGGAAGTGGGTCCTTAAGCTGCTCGGGGCTCCTTCTCTCCCTTCTCGCCCCCCGCCCATCCGCCTCCCAGCCCATGCCCCTTGTTGGCGGTTGTTGCGGTGCTCGTGCTTGATAGGGGTTTTGTGGGTAATTATTGTGATTGTCACGAGAGTGGGCGCGTGCGGGCGGAGGGGGGGTGTGCCTTGGGCTGTTTGTATTTTTTGTGCTCTGGTGGAAAAGTGGTGGCTTGTCTCTTAGGCCTTGGGGAGTGTGTGATGGTGGTGCTGGTGGAGTTGCGGCGCAGTGGTTAACGCGCTGATACGAACCCGCGCTTCCGACCGCGGCGAACATCAGTGCCGGTGATGCCCTTATGATGATAATTACGACACTGATAATGACGTCCGTATATAGGTATTGATGGTCGTCGTAACAGTTGTGACGATAATGATAATAATCATGATGACAATTATAACGTCAATGATGACAATGCTCATGTGGATGATGGTGGTCAGGAATGTAATGTCTGCGATAATGATGACAATTTTTATGATGCTGGTGCCGGTTGTGACGAGTGGAGGCTGCTATTGACATTTGACACCGTGTCATTTTGTTCCCTGCCCCATCACCACCGCCGCTTCCACTACTACTCCTACTTCTGCTGCTTTTGCGCCTACTGCTGCTTCTCATGTTCCCGCTGCTGCTACTTAATTCACTGCACTTGTTGCTGTTACTACTACTCCTGCTGCTTTTGCTACCTTTTGCTCCTCCTGGTTCACTTCCTGCTTCTACTGTTATTACATCTGTTGCTGCTTGTGCTGTTGCTAATGTTGTTGCTGATGCTGCACCACTTGCTACTATTGTTGCTTTTGCTCTTTTGCCGCTTCGGCTACGGATGCGACTGTTTCTGCTGCCCCCCCACCAACCCCCGTTGCACCCCCTGCTGCACACGTTTCTGCAACCCCTGCTGCAACTCCCTGTTGCACTTCCTGCCGCAATTCCCACGGCACACGCATGATGCTCGGGGCCTGCTGCACACACTCTTGCTTCTTCTGTCCCCCTCTTGTACCTACTGCTGCACACGCCGCTGCAACCCCTGCTGCAACTCCCTGTTGCACTTCCTGCCGCTTCTTCTGTCCCCCTCTTGTACCTACTGCTGCACGCGCCGCCGCGGGCCGCGCAGGGGCGTTTGACGACGACGACATCGTGCACGTGGAGGGCTCGGTGGACCCCGTGCGCGACATCGAGATCATCCACGACGAGCTGCGGCTCAAGGACGAGGAGCTCATCGCGCCCATCCTCGACAAGCTGGAGAAGATGGCCGTGCGGGGCAACGACAAGAAGCTGAAGCCCGAATACGTGAGTCTCGCACCGCGGGGAGAGCGAGAGAGGGAAGAGCCTCTTTTGTTCAATCGAAAGTAAACCACTGTTGAACTTTATTTTTATTTTACCAAGGCTAGGATGACCACTGAGCTATATTGGTAATTTTCATAAGCGACCTGACTTAAAATTATTAGCTCAACGAAGTGGCTTATCGCGTGAAGGTTTGTAGCAGCCAAATACGCTAAAACGCACATTGATTCTCAATGTGGAGGGAAAAACCGGAGGACCCGGACAAAAATCAATGCGACTACCCCGTGGGGAGAGTGAGACACGCAAACCCCAAATATACAGGCACCAGGGTCAGGATCGAACCCACGATTTTCTCTACACCGGGCATGGTAGTTAACATTTCACCACCGTGGGGTCAGCACATTTTCCAACATGGCCTGGGTCACCGCAATGAGACGACGGCAACAAGAAGGGAAGAAAAACCACGCCTACGCAGCGCGACGCTTTGTCGTTTTGTTGACGGTAGTCTGAGCACAGGCCCAAAGGCCTATAAATGCCCAATGGCCAGCAACAAGCACCACCCTCGAAGTTGCAGTAGAAGAGAGTTAACGCGTTTTTCTTGACCCGACCAAAGTTGTAAGTACTTGGGGAAATAGACCATGGGAGGGATTCCAAAGTGGGTGCAGCACATTGGCAGACACAGAAAAATAAGTGTCGTGACCTGCCGAGTCAGTGGTTGTGGTTGAACACTGGAGTCAGCGCAACGGTCAGTCTGGTGATGTGAGCTCCCCGTGGGAACGGTGACTTTCCACCACCGGTTCAAATCCGACCAAAGGAGGTTGTTACAATGAATGTGAACGATAAGAATAAGGGTAACAGTGTCATCCTCGTAGGCTCACGCTCAACCCTGCTTAGCTGCAGACCTCAGGAGCCAAGCAGGATTCACCCTCGACACTGATTTGGCTACGTGTGGCAGGAGAGTGCGGTGTAGCAAAATACATTGCTATACTCTACTATGCTGTGACGTCCGTGCTGCCCCGCCTTAATCAATCCGCACGAACCAGCACGGTGAAGTATGGTAAATGAACTTCCGTGACCGAGCATGGCATAGGGAGGCCTTCGTCCAGTGGTGAATTGACACAAGGGGGTGGTGCGGGTGGGTGTGGGGGGCGTGCGATGATGATCGTGGCGAATTGAGCGAAGTTGTTGGCACGTCCTAATCTAATCTGAACTAATCTGCCGCTGTGTTTCCGAACGGCAACGGGGCTCGCATTCGTTTTGAGGTGACAGAAAAATAATGTTTACCAACATATCGGGGGGAAGGTGGGGAGAGCGGCGAAGAGAATTTGCATTTAATGTTTACGCGTTTATGCCACTGCCGTTGTGTGTGACAAATCCAAACACAATCAGCCTCGCACGGCAACAAAGGACGTTGATGGGTCTGCGTGCGGAAGCTACCTCGGCCACTCTTTATTTTTACGTTCATCATTTTTTTTCTTTCCTCCCCCCCCCCCCAGTCGCTTCGGCGTTGCTTTTAAATTGCCGTATATTTTGGTTTTAATTACGCTTTTGATTTGAGTGTAACCGCAAAATTGGCGGCGATCTGCACGCGCCGTCAATTTGTGTGCACGCGCGGCGGCGCGCCACGTAATTAGGGCCTTGCGGTCGTCCCGGCAGCTGCACCATTATTTACCCGGATCGGACGCCCCCCGTTGCACCTCCCCACCCCATCCCCCGCTCGCGCTACCAAAACACGGCAGTTTCAGCCGCCGCTGTCATCACCGCTGCCATCGCCGGTTTCGCCGCCGCCGCCACCACCACCTCCACCACAAATCACTGCGGTCTCCGCCACCGCAACCATTGCCCCCACCACCGAGTTTTGGCGAGCGCGCCTTCTCGTATGCTGGGCCCAAGGCTTGAAACTCACTTCCCAGAAAACTGCGTGCCGAGAAAAAAATCTATTATCTTTAGGAAACTTTGAAAATTTTTTCGAACTAGCTTTTAATTATAAAAGCACAGAAATTAATTACATGATGTACTTCTAGTCAATATTGTAAGCGGCTCAATCAAAGTAACGTTTGTTTTTAGTTTTTCACTTCCACTGCAAAGCACCCCACCTGTCACTGCCAACATCACCTCTACCACCATCATCACCAACCACGGCCATCACCACCCCCCACCACGTCAAACACTGCGTTCTCCACTGCCGCCACCACCACCTCCACCACTGCCACCACCAGTACTCGACCCACCACCACCACCACCATATCCCACGATGCCCCCCAATGCCTGGGGCCGATCGTCCATTTCCAGAGAGCTTGGCTGAACTTTGAACCGATGTGAAATAACAGCAAGGAAATAGGAAGGCAGAGAAATCAAAAGTGCAGCGTATTTCGGGAGCATTCCCAGGGGGCAGTGTGGCGGGCACTTACACGCGCTCGTGTTTACACGTTCTACCAAATACTGGCGGCTCACTCGGCCTAGGGGAGGCCCAGGACCAGTTCGGATATTAATTGCCGCTGAGAATTGAACTGAGGTTACACGGTTCGTAGTGCAGTACACTTGCCAGTGCGTCACCGCTTCCCAACACTCACTGTGATCACCTGGTGTAGTACTTATTTTAGTTCGAGTCAACCTAGGGGATGCCCAGTTTAGAATCCCATTCCATTTGTTACTGGGGTGGGTTTTGCGTCTTGGCCGGCAAGTAACCTCGCGATTTTGTGGTCGTAGTGCAATGCGTGAACCATCACAACAACCACCGTCGTCTATAGACATACAAACTCACGGCGGAACTTAGTTTGGCTTGAAAAGCGAGCTAAAGAGACTAATTCCTAGCGCTCGCAAACCGCCCGAATAAACAACAATGAGCCAAGTCAGTCGCTCAAAGAACACCTCGAGGAAAAAGCCTTTGGAAGGCTTTCGCTTTTTGACGTAAATTCTGCGAAGAAAAGTGCAGCTGCGAATGGTGCGTGTGGCTGTCTTGAGAGCATGTGTGAGCTGGGAAGGTTGTGTGTGTGTGCAGTGGGGGGAGGGGGAGTGGATTTGTGTCCGGGTTGGCGCATTAGTACGCATCATTACCTCCTTTTCCGCGGCAGGAGTTAGGGCAAGGGTTCCTAACTGCACGTAAAGCATCGCACAAAGAGAATAGGTTATTTTTTTTCCACCACCGTTTTTTGTGTCTCTTTTTTTTTGTGTGTGTCATCTGTCCGAAAAGTGGCAGATCAGCCAAAAACACCAGCTGTTCGGTAAAGGGCGCAAAAAAAATAATTTGCATCATAATGAGCGATTCCCACCCTGCACGTTACATCGTTATGCGTTCTGCTAATTAATATAAATCGCGCAGTATCAAAGCGTGTGTCGGCCCTTATCAGAAGCTCGGGATAAACACAATTGTCCATGAGCAAGTCCGCATCGCCTACATGCTGTGCCGCATCAAAAGCACAACATCAGACTGTTGTGAACACGTTTTTTTCTCCTTATACGTAAAAACGAAGTTACAGCTATTTAGAAAATGTTGACGGTCATACTCAAGCCACGGCGCTTTAATTATCGAGCCGTTTTTTACTTGCAGAAGTGAGACGGAAACGTGGCATGTATTGACGTTTATTACGTCGGCTTGTCTGGAAGAAAAGAAAGGGGTGTAATACTCTTAGGTTTTTTCGGTAAAGTCACGTAGGTAAAAAATAAAATTTAAAATTGCTAAAAGTAATCATAGAAATAAAATAATAAATCACGACGTTTCGGAGGCAACACAAGTCTCCGTCATCAGGTGGGACCGTATCTTGGAATCTTTGCCTCACTTGATACGGCAAATCTAGCTGTGACGGTCCCACCTGATTACGGAGACTTGTGTTGCCTCCGAAACGTCGTGATTTATTATTTTATTTTATTTCTATTATTACTTTTAGTAATTTTTAATTTTCTTTTTTACCTACGTGACTTTACCGAAAAATCCTAAGAGTATGAATCCTTGCAGTCACGAAAGCTTCAAATCTAGAATTAAAGGGGTGTAAAACCGAGTGAAGAGTCGCCGACTGATTTGCTTGGCGTTGCGTGTGGTAGTGGTGGTCACGGAAGCGCCGCATCCTGGACGTGCTCCGAGCGGTGCTGGGACACCACAGTCGTCATTCCGGTTATGAGAACCCCAAAAAAAACTCGCCTAAGTATGTACGTATGTTGACCTTCTTTCACACCGTACGTAGCCAACCGTGCTCATCGGAGTTGCGGGGGAAGGATAAACCTCTCAACGAAGTCGACTATGTGCTCATTCCGCTCGACACATTTGCATCGCTGTGCCTCTCCGCGGCACCGTCATGCTCTTGAAAAATAAAACAAACTTAAATTCACGCAATGAACACAAACCGGAGAGAGAGAGAGAGACTGTCGCATGTGACCTGAGGCAGTGAAGCCCCCTCTGTTGAGTTGTAATTAGTGGCTGCCGCATGCAAGGCGAGTTGCGAGCAATTTTTTTTTATTCTTTGTTTAACCCCTTTCCGTTTTTTTTGGCGTTGGCCTCGCGGTCCCTGCGGTGCCTTGTGCTGCCAGACAGAACTCCGTTCCCGGCGAGACATTAATTGAAAGGCAGAAGCGCCGTGCCGCGTTTGATTAAAATGTATTTTTTTTTGCAGGCATATTCCGAGCTGCGAGCGTGGATTACGCACTCTCCAGCTAATTAAAAACTTTCCAGGGACCCGTCTTGTCCGAGGCAGTCCCGTCTGCGTTAACCCGTGGCTGATAATCTGCGTGAAGTGTGCGCGTTTATATTTTCTGTTCATGTTGTTTAATTTCGAGCCCAAGTCTACTACTTGGCATGTCCAGCGCCAAGCGAACATGTGGTGGCGGGCGGCAGCGTTTGTACGTTCTTGGAACAAAAGTCCCGGCGCCGGCCTTGTGAACGTTCGATAAATGTAACCCCATTAGCCGCACTTGGTTAATTCATGGCTGAATTATTCTCCGGGCAAGGATTGGAACGCCGTGTTGTCGGCGGTTAGAATTCTCCGTGCGTCTGTCAGGGGCATGAAGATCACCCCTCCCCTGTGATTGGATTCAATTCATTAATCGATTAGTTATTTTTTGTGTCGAGGACTGTACTGTATGTTTTTACCATTTGCCGCATTCTCTCGCTTGCTTTGCTGTGTTAGTTCTGCGCTATTTGCTTTAGGTTGCATTCCATAGTAACAAGAATAATAATTATATACGGCCCTTTGTCAAACTACTGCTGGGTGAAGGCCTCCCCACTCCGTGTTGTTTCATGACCACGCTGGTCGGTGTAGGTTGGTGATGGTGGGTGGGTGGGTAGGGATGTCCAAGACCGGTTCGTCTCTCCACTCATGTCACAGTAGCCGGGAATCAAACTCGGATCGCCGGGTTCCATAGCAGGATACATGAATCACTGCTCCGCCATTCTCCTTGGTACAGCGGTTGGCGGGCCACTCCAAGAACTTAGTTCAAATCCCCGCCAAGTCTTAAGTAATGTCCTGCAGCAAAGACCAACGATGGTAGACTTTGACAGGTTCTGGACCGTAGAGATAAAGGTTCAGACCTGCGGTTACTTGCTCACGGCACCACTGCTGGCATCTTGACATGAGACTGCTCAGTGACACAACCCCCAACGGTCATTGCGAGGGGAGTTTTCATTTAAATACAGAACCTGCAGATTTCACTCCTTCACGATGATGGTGAAACTGTCGCCGAGCTGTACCTGAGAAGCGCAGGCTCTGGGCCTACGCCAGGCCAGAGGTCGCAAACGGGTTTTGATTCCTTACCCCTACCCGTAGCCGGCCGCACCAGGGTCGCAAACGGCTACCCGTACCCGGCCGGGTCCCTTTTCCCACCCACACGAGTTTCCGCACCGATTCCGTGTGGCCGTCGCCAGTGAGGCTCGGTGTGCCGCCGTCAAACCCCTCCCCCCGGACCCTCGCCGTAACCTCGGGGGCGCGGCGCGTGTGAAGTGGGGTGGCTCGCCACGCCGGCGCTCCGACCACGCCTCCGCTTGTGCGCTATCGCAGCGCCCCTACTCACTGGATCGTGGCGCGCGGCGGATGTCGCTGCCGAGACGCCGCAGCAACCTCTCGTCCCTCGCTGTGCTGATTTACCCCCCCCCCCCAACAGCCGTCCCGCCCCAGTGTCACGAATTACAAAATTATCGCAATTCCGCGGTCTCAATTGGATTCGAGAATCGACTTTATTTGTTATATCGTTGTAGATGTAGCCAGTAAGCATCACATACGCTAACTGTACATAATGTATAAATATAACATACGAGTTCACAAAGTCTGTCTTCGCCAGGCAAAATGTTTCAATAAATATAATAATTGAGCTGATATGATTTTTTACAATTTTTATCTACGATCAGACACTAACAACTACTCCAAAAATGTGTATTTTTCCAACAAAAAACTCAGTTGACAAGTTGATTCAACTTATATTTAAAGACATATCCATCGAAAACTGCTCCATTTGAAGATACCGTTCTTTTTTTTTATTCGAAAGAACAAAAATGTATCAACTTAATACTCTCTGAGGGGAAGCTCTTATCTTTTACCGTTTAATAATTTTTCAGATTTGAAAATCCTAAAATGCATATTTTTTATGCAAAACTGCTTGAATCTGAAATATCTGAAAAACAATAAAAGCTAGAACAATGATTCAATCTTAATTTGGAGCTTTCGTGACAGCAGGAATTACTCTTTGGTTCTTTCGGTAAAGTCACGTATAAATAATCAATTTTAATTTATTATTTTATCTTTACACGTGACTTTACCGAAAGAACCAAAGAGATAGAACAATGGTTCTCGCTTTAATTTTATTTGATGTTTAAAGCTCTATCAAACGAAAAAAACCGCAATCTTATAATCTGAACAGTTTCTGAATGACACCACGCACAAACGTATTTATGGGGCACTTAAAAACGAGATTTGGGGGTCTTGAAATGAAAAAATCTGGGATTTTCAGATTTTTCCTGTTGTTCGTGTCCTAAAAGCTGCCTATATACCAAATTTCAGTTTTCTGTCTTGTCGGGAAGTACCCTAGAGGTTTTTAAGACATACAGATTAAGATCTTTATTTATCTTGTCAGTTCATCGGTGGATGAACGCTACCCAATACCTTGTTGGTCATGGGGGTTGTTTGACCATACTTCACCGTGTTGGGCAGTGCGAGTTAAAGGAGGGGCGGGTGGGAGAGGCCCAGGGTCTGGGCCAGATTTCACTCGCCACTGACGTTGGCCCTGGCCAAGAATCGAACTCGAGTTGCCGGGTTGATCGCGCGGCATGCGAACCATGTGCCACCACTCAGCCCACGCGACATACGAATCAACAAATAACCGATTTCTCATTGGCCCTTTGACGCACGGCGTGGTAAGCAAAATAATCAGCGTCCGTTAATATTTACTTATTCAGGAAAATCCACACTGAGTGGTAGAACTCCTCTTCAGGAGGGTCTAGCGGTGAGTTTTTATTGAAAAATTTTTTCAGCCAATTAGTGATGCGCGTTTATTGTACAAGTGGTAGAAAAAACGAAAACCGATGTGCGTGAGGTGCCAGCAACTCTCTCCCCTCCACACACATGGAAACAGATGGAGATGAGTCCACTTGCTCTACTGCCTTCTGGCGAGTTATGACACCTCGACGTCCCACAGGAAGGGAGGTTCACAACACACGTGTGTGTGTGTGATCCGCAATCCCTTGCCTCCACAGTGCTGGATCGCAGGCAGCCACGTGCGTGGCCCCTGCAGCTCGCTTATTTAAATGCCTTTAAAGGCGGTGGTAGCGAATGTGGCCGCGTAGCTGGGGTGGGGAGACGGAGCGCTTGGATGAGTAGGGATGTGCTCTCGCGTGCGGCAAACTCCCCCGATTTTTGGCAGGAGCTCATCTTACAAACTTTTTTTGTCATGAACTGAAATCCTTCCGTGTCCGCTGTGCGGGCCGCGCTGCTGAGAGTGATGGGGGAAGCGATCATTTTACCCTTCTTCTTTAGCAATATAGGAGAACAACTCTCAAGTGGTTTCTGTCTTTCTGCTCGATCACAATTGAGTGTTAAGGTCCGTTCCTAAATGAAGTAAATTTTTTCAGGTATTTTGACGTGGGCCTGGCTGCAGTGTCATGTTTCAAACATTTTTAGTTTTTCCTTTTTGTTCTTTTTATCTGCGAAGCCTCCCTTGCGTCTCAAGACTCTTGTTCACGAATGTTTAACACGGAGGCTTTCGCAACCAATATTAACCCTAATAGAGGTTATTGGGTTTAGATCGCGGAAATATAAATGTGTCGTTAAACTCGCCACCACCTAGTAACGAATTAAACTAGTAACGAATTGGCACGTTTTGTTTACGTGGAAAACCTTACTAATTGGCTGTTGTCGGGTGGTGACGGCTTTAACGACACACATCTATAATTACGCGATCTAACCCAAAAACCTCGACTATGCATGTTCAGGAATGTTTTGCGCTGGAGTGTTTGCCAAAATTCCGTCTGTGCGTATGCCTCCGCGTGGGAGGACATGAGAGTGCCCGGAGAACAGCCCACGCGCATTTCTTGAGCCAGGTTCAACAAATGCTTAGCTTCAGAGATCCCGACGAGATTGGGCATGTTTAGGTTGCTTTTATCTTTGCACGAATAGAAACCAAAGTGGCGAGAGAAACCCACGCTTATCTGGGGATAGCGTTTCAAAAATCCGTACAGATGGGTCCGCAACCCGACTCGCTGTACTGCCATCTGCCGGCCACCTGCGATTTGTGCGTTTCACACGTGCGATGCACCTTCCATCTGCTGGCATAACGGCGCATGCCCATCACACGGACGACAATGACCGTGACAATAATGGTGATGAATACGTGGATAATGATGATGGTGGTGGTGGTAGCGATTATGATGATGACAACGATGATGATGATGATGATAACGGTGATGTACCAAAGCCTTGGTCTAGAGCAGCGATGATGACAGACGTGCACCGCTTCGAGGTGACAGGCAGCTGGTGTCGGAAGCCGCCACAGTGCCGTGAGCGCGGTGCGCGACGCAGAGTTAAAAGTGACACGGCAGACGGGAGTTTCTCCAAGCAAGTAACGCGCGGAATTACTGTGTCGCTCGCATGCCTTGTTAGACGTGTGCGTTTATGGGGAGCGGTGGCGCAGTGGTTATTGTGTTGCGCTACGAACCCGGCGAATCGAGTTCAATTCCCGCTCATGGCCAACGCCAGTGACGATTGTCTGAACCGGTCCTGGGCCTACCCTAGATCGACTCGGCCTCAAATGAGTACCTGGTGCGATGAGTAAACATTGCCACTGGGGAGTCAAAGGTGGCCGGGCGTGGTGTTGCCGCCACCCACAACACCTCATCGTGCGCCGTGTCGGCCTTCGTCGGTGCTCGCGAACGGCACTTGCCCCAGCAGCGCGTGTCGACTGCTCAGGGGATTTGTGGCTGTCTGTCAGGGGGGCGGTTTGGTTTGGCTCTGCGGTCCCCGCGTTTATTTTCCTGCTCGTGCCGCCCTTTTTTCGGGGGTGGGGGGGGGACGGGAGGGGGAAACCCAGCGGCCTGCCAGGAGGACTCGGACTCGCTTGCCCTCGTTATACCGTTTCATCCACATTTATTTATTTACTTTACCCCCTGCTCTACTCATCCCCCCCTCCCCCAACACAGCCAACTAGAATCCCCCCCCCCTCTTATTTTGTCGCCGAGCGCACTGCGCTTTTGAAAGGACTCTGCGGTGGAGCCCTAATGCCTTATCTCTGCCCACAGGACATCATGTGCAAGATAAAGAGCTGGGTGGTGGATGAAAAGAAGCACATCCGATTCCACCCCGATTGGAATGATAAGGAGGTGAGACCGCTCTGATATCCCCCGGTTTTTCTCATTAGCAGCCGACACCGCTGCTACTCGCCGACCTCCCCCTCGGCCCCTGCCGCGCCACAACCACCGTGGCCCCCACCACTCCGCACCCCCCCACCCCCACCCCCCCGCCCCCGCTGCTGCTGCTGCTGATGGTGGGAGGGCGGCAGGCAGCGTTCGAGGAGGAAAACCAGCAGGCGCTTGTGGTTGTGGTGGTTGTGACTGCGGTTCTGGCAGCAGCGTCGGTGATCGTAACGGCAGTGGTGGTAATGACGGTGTGGTGGCGGTTAATGGTGGCGGAGGCGGTAGTGGAAGTGGTATTAATGACGGTGTTGGTGGGAGTGGTGTTAATGAACAGTGGCGATAGTGAGAATGATGGCGTTTGTGGTTGATGGTGGTGGTGATGGTGGAATTCGTGGTAATGACCAGTGTTGGTGGTGGTGGTGATGGTGGTAATCATGTTGGTGGTGGTGGCTGTGGTGGCGGTGGTGCTGGGAAGAGGGAGCGAGAGAGAGAGCGGTGCGCACGGTTGTTTAATCTTCTTCCACATCCACCGCCTTGATACGCAGCCTGTAATGCAAATGAGGACAACAGTGGGATGCGTTTGATACGCGCGTGGGAGTTCATGAGAGTGCGCGTATGTTTGAGCGAGCGTGTGTGCGTGCGTACATGCACACACGGACTTTAATCTGCCTTTAAACTGTCGCTGCACTCGTGTTCCAATCAGTCCGGATCTTATTTTTATCCGTTTTCTCCTCCCGATATTTTTTCACACGTGTTACACTATATATACAGTGTATGAGCGTGTGCGTGTAGCTGCAGCGTAAAGCGGTTAGAGCACCGCGCTACGAACCTGACTGCCCGGGTTTGATTCCCGCTCACGGCCCACTTCAGGGACGATCCCTCAGCCTCCTCTGGCTCAACCCGACCTTGAATGAGTACCTGGCGCCATGTGTGTATACATCAGCACTGGGGGAGACAAAGGCGGCCCTACCTCCTACTTGTGCACCATGCTGGCCTTAATAGGTGCTCGCTAATCAACACTCGCCCCAACAGCCTGTGTAGGCTACATGGGAAGAAGGTGGGGGTGGGGGGGAGAAATCTTCCATCTACTTATTTGATTCTAGACGTACAACGCTCCTGCAAGACATGGCGCCTCCAGCCGAGCGCGAGCGAGTCAGTCTCCAGCGTGTTCCTCGAGAGACAGTGCCGGCTCGGGAGCTGAACACCGACGTGAGCGGTCCAAGGCCCAGGCACGAAGCGCAACCCGTCCACTTGGGCGCGACCACGCTAGGCCCGGCGCCCTTCACAAGGTGGCTGCTTCGCCATGGGGTGCAGGTGACACAGCTGGTAGGACGTCGGCTCCCGCTATCTCCTACTCGGCGGCAGAGGTACTGCGCACCAGGCTGGAGTCGGCTCTTCACGCGCCGAGTTCGACGATGCGCACCATCGTCGCGGGAACTCTTCGACCGGCCCCTCTACCGTCCTGAGCACACATTGCTCCCCCTTCACATCCGACGGAAAGTTGCAACAGCTAACAAGCGACTGGGGAAGATCGACGCCGGGCCGGGCTAACCCTGCCGCTGCACAGAAGATCTCCGGCGTCCACCTGCGCCGCACGTCTTCCGTCACCACGACGCGCGCCGCGGTCCAAACGCCCGCGCCAAGGCTGCTTGGCGGAGAGCAGCTGGCGGGAGGGACGGAGGTCAACATCGTCACCAAACCGGTTCGTTACCGAGGATCCTGCAGTCTGTCCACCTGGATCCAACCTACCCACGCCATCAATGTTCCGGACAGGGCAAGGTCTCTGTGCAGCCAACCTCCACCGCTGGGGTCTCCGTGACAACGAGGACTACACGTGGCCACCGAGGACGCTGTTGCATGGCTCGGCGATTGTGCACACGCCGAATGAACGAATGCACACACTGTAAAGTTTACATCGAGGTATTGGTACCGATTGGTTCACATTTCCCCCGAGAAAAGCACGTTTGGCATGCCGGACAAATGGGTTGACGGTGCTCGACTAGAATTCGGCCCAATATTAATAACAACAATGACAAATCCTACGTATCATTGTTTTTTTTGGGTTAGACCGTGAAGGTATAATGCCATTGTCTATAACCTGCCACCACCCCACAGAGCTGATGAAACCAAGTTGTCACGTGGTCAAATGTGGCCAACTGATTTGGTTTTTCAGCGAAGCGGAATTTTAAGGCAAGCGAAATGTTGACAATTTCGCGCGGTGTTTTGCCGGAGGAGATTATTGCGGCGTGTCGCGGCGGAGCCATTACACAGGCGCTGACGTCCGACCCCCAGCGTCCGCCCCCAAGGCGTTAAGAGGCGAACGAATTCCTGTGAAATAAAACAACCGCGTGATTGTTCCAGCGGGAGCGTGCGTGCGTGTGTGCGTCTCATCCCACTCGCTGTTAATGCTCATAACATTTTTATCCTCTGACGGTCGGCGCTCTCGATTATCCGGGGGTAACGGGATCGGGGAGGGTGTGGGGGTGGTGGTGGCTCGGATAAAACAAACATGGAGTACTTGATGAATAGTGTATATATTATAACGAGCGTGAATCCACATTTTTACTTTTAATCCTGAAGACAATTCGACATCTCACACGCTGCGCTTGTATTTTCACGCGCTCGCCGATTTTGCGAACGTTCCACGGACTTTTGGGAACCCTTGCCACCTACGTTGAAGCATCGCAGTGGGGTCAGTCTTCCGCGTGTAATAAAGAACGCACACCCCTCTCGCACACTTTACGTGCAACTTGTCGTCGTTGTCGACGTGAATGTGCCTGTTGGCATTATGTTTCTGTTGTTGTGATTGCCGTTTCAGAGTATTTGTAAAATCTTAACGCGACAAGCCACTTCGTCGGGCGATCAATTGTAATAGCCGGGTCGCTGTATGGCCCAGTGGGCCTTACCTGGTAAAATAAGCATAGTAAAAATTTTATTTGAAAAATAAAATGAAAATTGTTAGAATAGAATTCGTCCTTCAAATTGACTTGGATGAAGCCACAGCGGCAGGCCTGGGTCACTCGTAGAGGCGTGACGGCACGTGGAGTTGTCGGGATGAGGGCTCGCGCTCCAACTGGAACGCCGACGACTTTCCGCCTCTCGTGTTTCACGTCCCGTTGTATCGCTCATCCTTTGTTCCGTCTCCCTTGTGGAGTTTTGTTCGCTCCATTAGCCCACGTGTAACCTACCGTATAATTTATTGTGCATGTAATCAGCATGCATTTGTGTTAATGCATTAGCCGAGCACGTAATTTGCACGTATTGTACATATGTCGTAAATATATGATTCATATGCAATCACACCTGATCGATATACACATTGTGAGATTAATAATAATAATAATACTTTAAACAATGATAGTCGATATTCTTGAGGGGGTGCTGCCATGGTGTTAATGGTTAACGCTGCGGTCCAGAGGTCGTCAATTTGATTTGACCTCCTGGCGAGACGGTTGAAACAATGGGGCAAGTTTCTTAAATCTCCCCGTCTCTGCCCGCCCAGAGGTTGTAAACGGGTTCACCACAGTTAGCCAATCGGCAGGTCACGTTGTTGTATGTATGTTGAACTTCTTTTGTACTGTACATAGCCAATCGTGCTTGTCGGAGGTGCAGGGGAAGGACAGCAACAAACTAAACGCAAAAAAGCAGTTTGTTGTTCTTCCCTCGCACCTCCGATTAGCACGGTCAGCTACGTAAGGTGCGAAAGAAGTTTAACATACATATGTGCGTTATAAAGTGTGGGTAACTGCGGTCGGAATGCAAACAAAAAACACAACTCTGATAATGTATGCACTGTCCTTGAAATTGATTGGTCCACACCCGAGACAGCTTTTCCTAGAGGCTAGTCTCACACGGTGTTGGACCAGATGACGCCAAAAGGCGCAAAACTCAAAGACAATGCACCATCAGAGTGAGAGCTCGGGGTAAGCATTTACACCATTGGAACCTCCTTTGCCAGTAGCAAACTATGATAATTAATTTTTTACCCTTTTATCTGGAAACAGTTTTGTTGCCAGATAAAAGGGTAACTCTCAAGTCTTCCAAGAGGTCTGGCGAGTGTAGAAGAGTAGGCCAAATTCCCTGTTGAGTCCCCTCCCGTGGAGTCCGTTACGCCAGCAGTGTCACCAGCAAGCGATCACCGAGGCACAGGGGCGCAGGGGTTTCACGTGGCGGTTTAGGCCTGCCGCGTGTGCCTCAGCATGGCTGCCGGGGATCCATCAAGAGTCGCGCGAGCCACGCGGCTCGAAGGTTCGCACGTGCCAGTCGGTGCATTCGTTTGGAACATTCCATTGTGATTCAAACAATGAACGATTCCTGACTTGGGTGAAGTCACGTAGGTGAAAAAGAAAACAACTGAATTAAATCACGACGTTTCGGAAGCAACACAAGCAACCGTCATTAGGTGTTGCCTGCTTCAGAAAAATTACTGCTTCAGCAAAATTACTGCTTCAGTTATTTTGCTGGAGCAGTCAACGCGTGATGACGGTTGCTTGTGTTGCTGGCCCCGAGGGTTGCGACGTTGTCAGGGCGGAGGAGGCTTCACCGTGTCCGCCGTCTCGCCCGTGTGCCCGCAGATCGAGGTTCTAAACAAGCACCTGCTCCTCACCTCCAAGCCCATGGTCTACCTGGTGAACCTGTCCGAGAAAGACTACATCCGCAAGAAGAACAAGTGGTGAGCCTCGGCGGAGACATCGGCTTGAAATTCAGTGTTTATTACAATTAAAATAATTAACGTGCTTGCTGAGAGAGAGGGAGGAGGGCCCTTGCCTATGGGCACCTGGCATCCGGTGCCGAGTATGCCCGTGTCGAACCAATGTTGCTGAATTTATACTCTCCCGGAAGGCCGTGTGGCTGATGGGGGTGTGCATGAGGTGATTTTATTTTTGATGTGGAGGTGACAGATTTGGGAAGTGGGGAGGGGGGGCGACGTAATATCTGCTTCTTTGTTTTGTTACGCTCAAGTTGAAATCGGTGCTGTCCCGCTTACGTGAACGCAGGGCGGGGAACCCCTCTTGTGTTTGCAGCTACGAGCCATTGGTGGGAATGCCACATTCCGATGGCAGGCGGCGAGTCTATCCGTAGGACAACCACTGCCGACTGCCCTCAAATTGGTACTCATTTTGTCGATGCTTGAACTGTGAAGGGCCGAGCCAATCCCTGACCGGGGTGCGAACCCACGACCCCACGGTTTTGAAGGAGCGCATTCTCCAACTCGGCAGAAAAGCCTCCTCTGAGTCTCAGGGCTCCTTGGCAGGAGGGGGTCATCCTGCCTGGGAGTCATCAATGAGTGTTGTTGACTTGTAAGGTTTCTCCGGGATCCTTTGGTTTTCTGCTAGCACTTGTCAAATATCAAGTTACACGCTCTCACGAAATTCAGACTCGCCGAAGCTTTCCTGGATAATGTATTATGAATTTGGATGAAGTGTAAACATGTCCTCTTTGGCCTTATGGACTCCGGGGGACAAAAGTGCCTATCGCGAATGTCTATTAAGGCGAACAGCCCACGGAGGGATGGCGTGGCTGGTATACACTCACGAGTCATGAGTACACACCCATGCGTGGAAGACCTTGATTTGATTGAACACGGCACTTTGACTGTCAAATGTTGAGCAATTAGAATAACGATGTGACTTTACCACATACAGTGTTCGCCTACTTCTGTAAACCATGCTTTGTCTCCTTAGTGCTGATGTTTGCACACCACACGGCCTGCTGCACCTGCCATGCACACACTACCACATGCACCCTGACACAAAAAAGACAAAGATCCCCCCTTATAGCCTTAACAGACTGTAGGGGCAAGTGCTGTTATGGAGCACCTATGAAGGCCAGGACGGTACACAAGGGGGTGGGTGGCCAGCACCACGCCCGACCGCCTTTGTCTCCCCAGTGGCGATGCTAACACATCGCACCAGTTACTCATTTGAGGCTGAGTCGACCTAGGGGATGGCCAGGACCGGTTCATATAATCGTCACTGGTGTTGGCCGTGAGCGGGAATCGAACCCGGGTCGTCGGGTTCAATGCGCAGCGCGCTAGCCGCTACATTACCGCTCCCCACCCTGACATACGCACACTACCACACGCACCCTGCCACAGGCACTCTGCCACCACACTCCACCCTGTGATAGGCATGGCGAGACCGCGTCGGCGCCTCTGTCCCCTGTGGCGTTGTCTCGCTGCCGCCGCCGCACTCCTCGCCCCGTCGTGAGTCCCCTCTCAGTGCCCAGGCGGCGAAGGGGGTGCGCAGAGGTGGGGGGGGCGACGGCGGGGGGGGGGGGCGGTGAGAGTGGGGGTTGAAGTTGGGGCGGAGGGGCGGGCGGTGGCAGACAAAATTACATCTGTGCTCTCCCCTCCCTCCTGCCGTCACTCTCACCTTTCTCATTTCTCCCCCCTACACTCGGCAATTACCTGGGCGATTCACACTCTTTGTTTGTGGGGCCACACCACCCCCTCGTGCGCCGTGCTCGCCTTAACAGGTCCTTGCTAACAGCCCAACAATTTCTTCAAGGCCACACTGCCTTTTGTGTTTAGTTTGTTGTCTTTCCCCCGAACCTCCG